>NC_135441.1:3265000-3377500 GCF_051991255.1 Vanacampus margaritifer | reverse complement strand
TACTTTCATATACGGATAAAATGTCTTTACCCATCTCGAAATGGGAGACAGACTTGTCTATAGCTCCGGAATCTGACTTTTGGATTCAAGTTTGTGAAAATGCATTTAAAATGACAAAACACACAAATTTACAACTTATCCAATATAAAATTATCCATAGAACATACATTATTCAATATATGATGAAGAAAATGGGACTCTCCAACTCCGACATTTGTCTCCAGTGTCTACAAAACACTACAGACATTTATTTTCATGCTTTATGGTTATGCACTCCGGTTATGTATTTCTGGACTAAAGTCTTAGAAAAACTTTCCGCTATCTTGGACTATAGGATACCTTTATCTCCAAACTTGTGTTTGCTAGGTGACCTAACAACAACTGACTTACCACACAAACAATTTCAATCTACACTTGTAGCCCTTACTATCGCAAAAAAAAACAATTCTTGTTAACTGGAAAAATAAACAAACTCTGAATATCGACCAATGGTCTAACCTCCTCATGAATCACATTTTAATGGAAAAAATATCGGCCTCAAATAAAAAACAAATATCAAAATTCATAGAAATATGGTCTACGTATATAGAATATTTTAACCTAATTTTGGTTATTTAATTCTGCCTGTTAGCGAGAGCCACCACATCGTGATAACTTACATTGATGTCTCTGCATTTGACAGTTTGTAACTAATGGTTGTATTTTTATAGTCAGGAACCCAGTTGCTGCCAACAGGATCGAGCAGATTCACCTCCAATGGGCACTAAGGGCTAATGTTCGGATTCACTGCATGCCAGGGGACTAACTCTACAGGTGCTGTCCCTTCCTGGCTGGGCGTGGGCGGGTCTGCCCCTCTGTTGGCTGCTGGGTGGCGGCTGCGTCTTGGTCGTTCCCTGGGTCTTGTGGGGGTGCTGTGTTGCGGGGCTCTCCCTGGTGTTCGGGGCGGCACCGCCCCGGCGCGGTCCGTCGCTCTGGGCCCGGCGACGCGGGTCGGGGCCTGTGGGCCGCCGGGGTGCCCCGTGGTTCCCTCTCCCCTCCCCCTTCCTCCCCCTTGCTTCTTCTCCCTCTTCGCCTCTCCCCGCCCGTCCTCCGCCTCCCTGTCCCTTCTCCCTTGTCGCCCTTCCTCCTCCTCTCCCCCTCTCTCTGCGGCCCTGCCGCTGCCTCCTGCCCTTCCTGTCGTCTCCTTCCCCCGTCCCCTCCCCCTCCCCTGTCCGCCCTCCTCCCCCTCCCCTAGGCCGGGGGTTCCATCCGTGGCCCGGGTCTCGGTGCTCCGGGGGCCGGGAGAGTGGGCGGGATCGGTGTTGTGCCCGCCCCGCTCCGGTGGACCTCTGGGCACTTCGGGCGGACCCCGGTATCCGGGGCTGTCGGTGGGTGGTGGTGGGGGCGGGGGCGGCTTGGTTGGGGGGTGGTGGTGGTGGGGGTGCCGGGGTGGGGGGTGCTGGGGTGGGGGGTGTCTGTGGATTTGGGGACCTGGGGGCGGTTGGGGCTGGGTTGGGGTGGATGGCGGGGGGAGTGGGGGTTGTGAGCCGGTGGGGTGCCTGGTGCCCCGTCCTGCTGCGTTGGGTTGGGGGTGCGGGCCGCGTTGGGGTGGGGGGCGCTCCTGCTCCTGGGTTTGCTCTCCGGCCGGTGGCCCCTGCGGGGCCCGGGGGTCGTCCTTTGGCGCTGCCGCGGCCTGGGGGGCCCTGAGGTGTTGCGCTTGCTCTGTCCTGGCGGGGGTCGACGGCTCCCCTCTTTGGTTGAGATTTTCATGCATGCCAGATCCACCACACCAGCATCTATCGAAACTCAGACACAATTTGTTTCTCCCTCAGGTCATTGATTCGGTGGAGGCGGGTGTCTGTGGATCTCACTCTGCTTCGTCTGTCCTTTCTACCTTTCCTCAGTTTCTCCTTCGGGCCCTTGAGGTCTCCCTGATTTGTTGGAATTTAGATGTCTCTGGGGTTGGTGAAGGACTCTGGTTAGTGGCCCGGTGGGTGGTGTCTGGTCGGTGCTGGGCTTCGCTTTTCTTTCTTTTCTTTGGTCCCTCTTCGGGTCTCCTGGCGGCCCCACGACTCTGGCTGGATTTTGAAGTGTTCGGTTTAGGTGAACGGTATGGGAATTCTTTTTTTTTTTTACACGCACGCACGCACACACACACACACACACATACCAAAAAAAATAAAAAATAAATAAAAAAAATATATATATAAAAAAAAGCTAGAACAATGATGATGACATGTCAAGTTGAATATTATTCCAAAACAATGTAACATTTGGTGCCAGTATACTAAAAAATCAGTTGCTTCCATAAAATAGCTTAAATACAATTGCCCGCCAAAAGTTTTACCTCTAAATTAGTTTTCAGCTAAATGCAAATAATTATCTCTCTCATATGAAACTATTAATAGTTTTTTGATTGAGAAGTGTTGATTAAATGTTGCTATTTTTTTAATTAAATTGAAGTGAAACTCTGGTGTCATGAAAAAAGATTTTGTCTCGACAGCAAATGAGTATACCCTAACTAAATATTGTAGCATTAAAATGATAACTGCTAAGGAAAATTCTAGATAACCACAAACAGCAATTACTGTGTCAAATAGACAATACCAAAATATATATCAAGCTATAACATATCAAATGTAAAACAAAAGTGAAATAAAAATACTTACTCTTGAATCGCTACAGAAAATGGTGACTGCTGTTCACTTTCAAAGATCTTCTCACTGCCAGGTTGTTGCGCAGTTTGCACATAAATACATAAATACACGTTAATATAAACTTGGATTGTTTGAGCAAAAATTACACTATTGATTGGACCCGAAAACAAAATTAACATAAAACAATTTCCACTGTCAAAAAGCATTAGTATGATCTAGTGTACATAAAACAAACACACTAGGAGCATGCAATGGCATAAAACCACAACACCTCCAGAAGAAGTTGAAAGTAAAAGTATACCACACAGCTAACAATTGACGACCTCTTTAGTAGGGTAAACTGTATTTTTATGTTATGCAGTTGTGAGTAGTGCAGTAACTTCTGATTCAGTAGAGCCATCCACATTTTGTTGTTGCATGGCTGTGTCAATAATGTATAATGTGCTACATGCATTTGAGTCAGAGACCTGAGATCTGTTTAATAAATGCAAAAGATGCCTAGTGTGTGTTTCTTGAATCAAGCCACTTGTGTTTGGTATTAAATCTTGAAATAAGATTTATTTTTATGAAAAAAACAGTGTTATTTCATGGGTAATTTGCTTTATTTCAAGATATCCAGATTAATTGAGACAACCTAGATATGTTTATGCTCAATTTAAGATAATAATAAAAAGCCAACATTTTAAAATAAGTAAATACTTGTTAAAACAAGATAAGTTTCTAAATTCAAGATTTTAAATCTTGGCAAGTGCCACATTATTTCCAGCGTGCCGACACCCCTTTGGGTGCCCCAAGTTTAGAAGTCAAATGGTAACCTTGCCACCAAGCTGAATTCTCACAGTATTTGTTCGCAAACACTAGGAGAATCCATCTTGTACTGCTCCCACTGATCCTTTCGCAACCGACTTTTTTAGGTCGAACCAATCAAGCAAAGCTTAGGGAGGGACATGCAGGGAGAGCCAACGCCGGGGGAAACAAACAAACCTAACAGACGAATGGACGCTGCAATTAATTCTGTTCTCTGTACTCTACAGAGAGGCACAAGACAGGGATGCCCACTGTCCCCTTTATTATTTGCAATATTTATTGAGCTGCTTGCATTGGCTATCCGCCAGGAAAGAAGGATTCAAGGAATTCACTCTGGGGTAACAGAACACAAAATTAATCTATATGCCGATGATATTTTACTTAATTTAGAAAAGCCTGCTATTTCGTTAGGGGAAGTATTTAACTTAATAACAAAATTCTCACATTTATCAGATTATTTTATTAACTGGACAAAATCAACACTACTACCTATTACAGAAAATTCATGGAACCCTGCAAGCCAGGACCCATATTACTCATTTCCCATAGGTAATTTAAAATACATAAAATCATAAAAATAAAAAAATCTCACCTAAATTAACTGATTTAATTCATTTAAACTTTACTCCACTTTTGGATAGCATTTATAGTGACTTGGAGCGCTGTAACAATCTTCCCATTTCTTGAATAGGACGAATAGCCACCATTGAAATGAAAGTTTTACCCAAAATAAATTATTTTTTCTCAATGATTCCATTTAAACCAACGTCTAACTGGTTCCAGTTGTTGGACTGATCCGTTAATTTTTTTTACTGGAATAAAAAAAAGCAAAGATTAGGCTATCTACTCTTCAGAAAAGTAAATCCAAAGGAGGTCTAGAGGCACCAAATTTTATGCACTACTATATAGCTAACCTGCTACAATATATTATTCTATGGGCACAACCCAACAGAGATACTAACTGTTGTCTGGAACTAGAACAGAAGGATTGTAATAACCTAAGACTTTTAGATTTACTTTTTTTTACAACATCGATCAAGCGACACAATTGTTTTAAAAACCTAATGATTTCCGCCACCCTGACTGCTTGGTGGAAGGCATTAGAAATTACAAAAGCCCAATTGGAGCCCTGCGGGCTTTCTCCCCTATGGCATAAACCCGACTTTCAACTTAACAACTAATCGTTTTATTTAGGTGTGTGGGAGCAGAAAGGAATTACACATCTCCACCATCTTTTCTCAGATAATATGTTTATATAATATACATCCTTGCTCCAAAAATACAAGAAAAAAAAACTGAATTTTTTTACATTAACTGCAAAGAAACAAATTCCAACACTTGGGGGTACACTCCAACTGCCTATTTTAGCTAAAGAAGCTTTCTCCGACAACAACAAAAAAACTCTCAAAAATATATAAGTTACTTTCGTATACTGATAAAATGTATTTACCCATCTCGAAATGGGAGACAGACTTGTCTGTAGCTCCGGAATCTGACTTTTGAATTCAAGTTTTAAAATGACAAAACACACAATTAGGAGGGGTGGGTGTGTCGGGGTGGGAAGCCACCGGTTGGGGCAGACAGCATTATTAAGCAGTGCTGCGGTTCCCCATTGGTGTCCCCGCCGTGCCACCACGCCCCCCCTATTTTTTTTAATGCACCACATACACTCACCGACACGTCTGGGAAGCAGGTGGATTGGAGCGGGGGGATATAATTTCCCTCTGCTCCATCTCACCTGCTCCCAATTTGATTGCACCACACACACACACAATTGGATATACACTGGGTTAGGTCACATCCACGGTGTAGGGGAAGAGTTCAGCAGTCGACGAGCTGGCGAACTCAGTAACAGGGTTTGCTTTCACTAAATCTGCTGGCGTGATGACTGGGGCCTTTCCCCGCTGGGCCTGGGGTTTGGGGTTGCCGCCCGTCTCCCGCTGCTCCCATCTCCCCTTCCGCCCCCAGTGTTCCGTCCCACCACGCGGCTGGAGGTGGGGTGGGCGCGTGTGCCCTCTCCGCTCCGCTGTCCGGCCCCCACCGATGCCTGGTTACGGGGGGTCCCCGGGGTTTGGGTGGCTGGCAGTTGGTGGGGTCGAGGAGTGGTTGCAGCTTGATTTTCTTTGGGGGGGGGGGGGGGGGTGGGGCTACGGGTGTCTTGGGGTTTGGGGGCGGCTGGGGCTGGGTTGTGGTGGGTGCCGTTTTGGGTGGGGGGAGCGGGGGATGTGGGCCGATGGGGTGCCCGGAGGGCTGCCGTGCCCTGTTCTGCTGCTTTGGGCTGGGGTCGTGGGCCGTGTTGGGGTGGGGGGGGCACTCCTGGCTCCTGGGTTTGCTTTCCGGCCGGTGGCCCCTGCGGTGCCCGGGGGTTGTGCCTTGGCGCTACCGTGGCCTGGGGGGTTGTGCTTGCTCTTGGTCAACGGCTCTCCTCTTTGGTGTAGGTTTTCATGCATGCCAGATCCACCACACCAGCATCTATCGAAATTCAAACACAATCTGCTTCTTCCTCTGGTCGTTGTGGATCTCACTCTGCTTCATCTATCCTTCCTTCCTTTCCTCAGTCTCTCCTTTGGTCTCTTGAGGTCCCCCTAATTTGTTGGAATTTAGATGTTTCTGGGGTTGGTGAAAGACTCTGGTTGGTAACCCGGTGGGTAGTAGGTAATATCTGGGCGGTGCTGGATTTCACTTTCCTTTATTTTCTTTGATCCTTTCTCGGGTCTCCTGACAACCTCACGACTCTAGCTGGATTCTGAAGTATTCGGTTTAGGTGAACGGTATGGGATTTTTAATAGGTTTTAGGTGAATTAATGAGTACACACTCACACACAGGCACACACACGCACATGCACATACTCACACACATACAAAATAAAACAAAACCCCCAAAAAAAGAATTCTGTTCTCGCAGGATTACTCACCGTTTCCTTTTTGAATGTTGAACAGCAAGAGGCGCTTTGTGCATTTTTATCTGGTAAAGATGTTTGTGCTTGATTTTCAAGTTTCTTCATCCTTAAGCTGGGAAATTTAAAAAAGGTGTGTGTGTGTGTGTGTGTGTGTGTGTGTGTTGTGCGCGCATATGCATGGATTTTTCAAGGAAATTCACATTTAAACTAGAGCTGCGACCAGTTATGAAGCCCTCACAGTCCGAGCCTATTTTAGGGTACTGGCAATTTGAGATACTAGCATGTTGGAATTTGATTTAAAATTATAGACGATGAACTTCTGTCATTTGGATTTGTTGTTGTTGTCGTTTTTGCGAGGCCTAATGTGTGTAACAAGTTTTCTTGGTACAGCTCAAGTTTTAAGTCAATCAGGTTTACGCTCCAGGACAAGGGAGGAAAAAAGTAGGACTCCTGTAAATGGCCAAAATTGGATTAAAAAAAAATCATTATTCACTTCCTGTACATTTTTAGGAAATGGCTTCCACTGACTTTTTTTTGTATGTCGCGGGATACTACACGTGCCTCCCAATTTTCATAGCCCTTGGTCAAATGTAATATTTGTTTTCTATTCATTTGCGTAAAATATAAGACATTCATGTTATGCTTACTTTTTTTTTCTTTAAGAAGAGATTGAGATTGTTGTTTAATTGAAATGATAACTTCACATGCCACACAGCTGGGGGCATTTCAATAAGGGTCTCAGGTTGAGGGAGTTCTGTTGTAACGAATGTGAGGAGAGTGGTTGCTGAATAAAGTTGTCTGAAGTTTTAACAAAAGTGGGGTTCTTATATAAGGTAACACTCCAGACTTCAGGATGCCCAATGGGATTTTTTGTTTGAAAAGTTGAATTTTCTTCTGTGGACATCCCATAGATCTGTTACTCAAGCAACTCTTTAGCAACTCTTGACCCTACGCACTACAAAGACACATTCTTGTGTCTGATGGGGCCAATCTGTGTCTCGGTCGTACTCTAATCCACACCCTTGGTGGGCAGACATCATTTCAGGACTAAATCATGTGCTTTACAGAATATTGAGATAAATGTTCAAGGCTAAATGCAAAAATGTTTGGCCTCCACTAGATTATTTTTTATAACCTTTTTTTTCCCCCACAGCAGTCGATATGATTTAGAGAAATTATTATTTACGATACTGTCCTTAACTGTGTGAACTGTTGACATTTAACTGTTTAAATTTATATTTTAACTGTTTTGAATTTAGTAATACATGTGTAGAAATATATATTACTATGTTAACTCAATCACCAGGATGTATTGAGGATGTGATAATGATTTCTTTGATCTCTGTTTGAACTCTGTCCTCTCTCTTTCTGTAACAAAGGAGCGGGCTAAAAGGTTTCTGTTGACTCATCTGAAGAGGATGTTTAAAATACTATCAGTGTTTCTGGTCATCAGATCATACTGTCGTAAAATCTAATAGGGTTCAGAGGGCAAGAGCCTGTCTACATCAAAAACTCCAAAGTCGGGAAGTAACTAAGATATGGACTGTACCTGTTTTATGTCACAACTCTGCTAAGGATTCAAAGGAGGGCGGGGGCAGGTCCCAATGTAAGACCTTTTTGTATAAAGATGCTAAAGATTCACAATCCAACACACACTTGGAGTTTTTCATTCAACTTTCGAGTGAGCTTGATTCTGTGTCTTTTAAAAGCTTTTAAAATAAAAACTTGCAAGGAACTTCTTCATCTATCTCATTTATGATTTATTTGAACACACAATAGATTACAAAATTCATGTAATCTATCAGAACATTAAATAATAAATTGGTCATTCACTTAACTGTACTATGCCCTTCATAGAAAGCCTTTAGTAGCAAGGCTGGAGATGCTCCCATTTAGTCATACAGTCTGCCAGTTGATCTTTGGTGTCGGGAGTCTTGGTTCTTATTATAAACAAACTTGCCACTCTTAAACACTACTTGGTGGGTAGAGATTAGTAGACTGTGGGAACAGATTAGTGAACTGTGGGAACAGATTTGTAAACTGTGGGTACAGATCAGTAAACTGTGGGAATAGTTTAGTTAACTGTGGGTACAGATGACTAAACTGTGGGAACAGACTCCTAAATTGTGGGAACAGATTACTAAACTGGTACAGATGAGTAAACTGTGGGTACAGATGAGTAAACTGTGGGAACAGATTACTAAACTGTGGGTACAGATTTGCATTATTTTTTTTTTACATACACTGGCACTAGAGGGGCTTCGTAATTAGGTGTCAGACGATTAAAATTTTTAATCGTAAATAATCACATGACTTCAATAATTAATTCACAATTAATCACAAATTAATCACACATTTTAGATCTCAATTTATATTTAAATTTACAATAAAATGTACAATATTTTTTTCTAATTTTTCATACTCTTGTTAACATAAAAGTGGGAAGAATGTTAACCTAATAAAATATCATTGCATTTTTTTAGTAATTTATACAGTAATTTCATAACAACTCATAAAAAAAAATATTTCCAATTTTAATGCACCCCACAATTAGGAGGGGTGGGTGTGTCGGGGTGGGAAGCCATCGGTTGGGGCAGACAGCTGTATTAAGCAGTGCTGCGGTCCCCCATTGGTGTCCCCGCTGTGCCACCACGCCCCCCCCTGTTTTTTTTAATGCACCACATACACTCACCGACACATCTGGGAAGCAGGTGGATTGGAGCAGGGGGATATCATTTCCCTCTGCTCCATCTCACCTGCTCCCAATTTGAATGCACCACACACACACACAATTGGATATACACCGGGTTAGGTCACATCCACGGTGTAGGGGAAGAGTTCAGCAGTCGACGAGCTGGCGAACTCAGTAACAGGGTTTGCTATCACTAAATCTGCTGGCGTGATGACTGGGGCCTTTCCCCGCTGGGCCTGGGGTTTGGGGGTGCCGCCCGTCTCCCGGTGCTCCCATCTCCCCTTCCGCCCCCAGTGTTTCGTCCCACCACGCGACTGGAGGTGGGGTGGGCGCGTGTGCCCTCTCCGCTCCGCTGTCCGGCCCCCATCGATGCCTGGGTATGGGGGGTCCCCGGGGTTTGGGTGGCTGGCAGTTGGTGGGGTCGAGGGCTGGTGGCAGCTTGATTCGGGGGGGGGGGGGGGGCTACGGGTGTCTTGGGGTTTGGGGCGGCTGGGGCTGGGTTGTGGTGGGTGGCCGTTTTGGGTGGGGGGAGCGGGGGATGTGGGCCGGTGGGGTGCCCGGAGGGCTGCCGTGCCCTGTTCTGCTGCTTTGGGCTGGGGTCGTGGGCCGTGTTGGGGTGGGGGGTGCTCCTGGCTCCTGGGTTTGCAATTTTAATGCACCCCACAATTAGGAGGGGTGGGTGTGTCGGGTTGAGAAGCCATCGGTTGGGGCAGACAGCCGTATTAAGCAGTGCTGCGGTCCCCCATTGGTGTCCCCGCCGTGCCACCACGCCCCCCCCCCCCTATTTTTTTTAATGCACCACATACACTCACCGACACGTCTGGGAAGCAGGTGGATTGGAGCAGGGGGATATCATTTCCCTCTGCTCCATCTCACCTGCTCCCAATTTTAATACACCACACACACACACACTTGTATAAACACTGGGCGGGGACACATCCACGGTGTAGGGGTAGAGTTCGTCAGTCGGTGAGCTGGCGAACTCAGTAACAGGGTTAGCTTTTCACTAGGTACGCTGGCGTGACGACCGGGACCTTTCCCCGCCGGGCCTGGGGTTTGGGGTGCTGCCCGTCTCCCAGGGCTCCCATCTCTCCTTCCGCCCCCAATGTTCCGCCCCCAGTGTTCCGCCCCACCACGCGGCTGGAGGTGGGGTGGGCTCTCTGCTCCGCTGTCCGGTCTCTCTCCGGCACGATGCCTTTCCTTTGGTCTCTTGAGGTCTCCCTAATTTGTTGGAATTTAGATGTTTCTGGGGTTGGTGAAATATCCTGGTTGCTAACCCGGTGGGTAGTAGGTGATGTCTGGTCGGTGCTGGGTTTCAGTTTTCTTTCTTTTCTTTGATCCTTCCTCGGGTTTCCTGACAACTTCAGGACTCTAGCGGGATTCTTAAGTCTGAACGGTATGGGATTTTTAAAAGGTTTTAGGTGAATTAATGAGCACACACGTATGCACATACGCACACACACACGCACATGCACATCCTCACGCACATACAAAAAAAAAATATATATATATTTTTTTTTAAAGAGAGCAATGATGATGACATGTCGAATCGGTAAGATTACCGAATGAACAATACTGAGCTATCGCTCTCCAAAAAAAAGAAAACATTATATTTAAAAATATGTACTGTACTGTAAAAAGTGTGACATTGATTTGTGTTGGTCCAACCTGGCTAAAAACAAAACTTTCCTAATCAGTAACAATCCCCAGCACATGAGTATCAGTATAAAGCTGAGGGTTTGTGTTTGTTAATGATCTAATTTCAACATGATTACAAACTAAAAACAGGCGGTGATTCTGTAAACTATCTCCGCGAACCCTAGCATAGCAATAGTTTCTATGCTAATGTTGCTTTGGTTATTGGCTATGCTAGCGTCCATTTACCCCCCCCCCCCCCCCCCCCCCCGGATCTGGACAAATTTAAGTTAAATAATGTTCTACCGGCGGGAGGCCCCAGGGAGACTATGTCTCTCGGCTGGCCTGGGAACGCCTTCGGACCCTGTCGGAGGAGCTGGTTGAAGTGGCTGGGTACAGGGAAGTCTGGGCTTCACTCCTAAAGCTGCTGCCCCCGCGACCCGACCCCGGATAAGCGGTAGTAAATGGATGGATGGATGGAACAATTATGTCAATGAATCAAATTATACTGGCCGACCATCCATCCGTTTTGCGAACTGCTTATTCCTCACAAATGTCGCGGGGGTGCTGGAGCCAACCGCAGCCAACAGAATAAAGAGTTAATTTTATACTGGGTAATTTTGGGCTGCTCAGTCTGAAAATAGCATCACTTTATTTGATATTCCGTATAGTCGCTGCTATGAGAAAAAAAACTGGAATTTTTTACATTTTTGGGATGAAACTGAATGCAGACATCCCAAAAACGTAAAAATGTGGGGGGAAAATTGACACAAGTTTTTTTCACATAGTAACGATATGTAAAGAAATGAGAGAGACAGTTTCTGAAAATAACAATGTCATTGTCACATTCAAGCACCATCAAAACACTCTCACACTGTTCTTTGAATTGCAGGCTACTTCTGTCAGCTTTTCATTTCAGTGAAAACGGCGAAAGACAACAAGCGAGACGTTGAGCGAGAGATGGTGAGCTCCAGTGGAACATCTCTTACCCAAAAGGAAAGGATGGGAAAGCAGTTGCAAAGGAGGTCAAGGTTCAATTACCTATGGTAAGTATGGTAGGAGACATGTTTTTAATGGTAATACAGCTCATTCAGATTTGTCCAAACATTTTCATTCCATCTTATGTATGACAGGATTGATAAATTGCAGGTTGTACATGAAAATACAGTCGCACAAGATTCAACAAAGCTCAGATTTAATCATGTTTTGGATATTTGAAGCCACAATAGTTTTCACTCTCCTACTGAGCATGATCGCAGAACTCGTCTGTTTTTTTCCCTCCCAAGTATATGACAGATCAGGGGTAAGGAACACTGGTCCTCGAGAGCCACTGCCATACCTGTCTTCCATGTCTCCTTCCACTAACAACGCTGATTTGATGAACATGATCGTTCATCAGACTTCTACAGAGCTTGCTGATGAGCTGATAATGAGTCAGCTGTGTGGGAGGAGGGAGACATGGAAAACAGGCGGGACAGCGGCTCTCAAGGACCAGAATTCCCTACCCCTGTGATAGATCCATCTTGTGATTTGTCTGTATGCAGTATACCTGTAGACCCGGAAAGAAAGAAAAAGATTTAGAACTGTGTCTATCTATCTAGGTATTTTTCCATTGAATTACTATTTGATTAGTTTTTCTCGGTCACTTTGGTGCATTTGTCATATCAGATTGGAAATGGTAAAAACTACATGTTCTATCGTCACATAAGTGTCATTAGTGCACATAAAAAAACAATTTCTCATTTATTTCAGCAAATTGCAAATGCTTTGCCACATCCATGCAAAATACGTACAATTCTCTTTTGTTTCCTGTATTATCAATTACATGCAATCCATGTTTGTTTGGGAAAATGTACTGAAGCAACTCAGTGAACTCAGTACATTTTTCCCATTTGCTCATTTTCAAAAGCAGTGTTAATATTCAAAATGTTTCACTGTCTTATAATATTAAAAATGCTTTTGAGTAAAACCTCTGTCTTATTTTTGGATGAATCAGGTATACTATGATACATTATTTAAATTTTCGTCATTACTGTGTTACTGCGAGAGATGATTATTTTTAGGTGGTGTCTACATACCCAGTTCTCTGGATGTACTCCCAGAAGCTGGTTTCCAGCACATACTTGTTCAGGCAGTTTGCTTAAAATCCCTCATGTTCAGTGATGAAACTTATTCCTTCTGTCAACTTCTCTGCTACTGCTGACAACTCCGGCCCTCTCCTAATGTGAGCTAAAGCGTGCCGTAGCACACGACATATAGCATGGCCTAGCAAAGTAAAAGTCACCCATCCAGGTTAGGGACTGTCCAAAATTTACGTTTCCAGAGTGAACAATCATTTCCAGAGTGAACAATGTCAATGGTGACTTGATTTGTAATTTGAGCCTCTGTAAAATGCAACTTGCAGACACTCCCCAACTTCGACCCGGCTGAATGAGTCGGCCAGTTTCATCCGGCTTTCGGCTCGACACAAATCTTTTTAGCGAGTCCTCCGTGGGCTGTACTGCTTTTCAAGAAGTGCTTCTTTGCTGTAGGGCGTACACCTTTGATGCCTGCCGTGGGACGCAATAATTCCTCAGGAGTGTCTTTGTTGTCACTGGCAGGCATGTCACTCAATGTGTATTTTACGCACGCAATACGTCACAATGATCACGTGACTGTCCAAAATGGCCGATACGGTACTTAATGCAAAAATATTCATAAAAAGTGCTATAAAATCATAATCGCTCAACATAAATTGCCTTTTTTTTCCAGGGATGAGTTGAAATTAACCAATTCACAGAATGGCTGGTTAGTTTTTCATAAGTCTTGTATTCTTTTAACTTTTTTTTCACGTATGGCCGACACATTATTATGAATTGACACTGTATTATGAATCCCACAAGCACGGCATGGCTCTTGATGTCTTTCACGCTTTAGTGCTACAGAAAGTTTGCTAGAGCAAATACATCTAGATACAGCGGTGCACAAACATACCAGTATTTCCGATCCGGGTTGCTCATACAGGCTCATCCGTGGCCCTTTCCACCTCTTCATCGTTATTGACAGACTCCGACGTCCTGATCGGCTCAAACGTGTTGGACAACGCTGTCTTCTGCCGTCTCGTGTGTCTAAATCCTCGTCCTCTCCGGACACTCGGAATTTGCCATTAAAACCTGTTTTTTAGTCAAACTACGGTTCACAACTTGGTTGAAATGACGTATATCTATTACGAAACAAATTAACTATAGAAACGTGAATTATATTAAAGATTTGCACTCCGACCTTTAAGTTGCGCATTGTGAAGCGACGCCACTTTACTGCAAGCATCACAAACCAGAAGAACACATCGATGTGTTACATTTGAACACTTACGAGCTATTTTCTGGAGTTACTGAATTAAATACGTCTCACATCTAAAGATCAAGTGGCTTGAAGTCACTCCAATTGACAAGACGGCTTCAATTCGGCTCTTGGCTCTCACAGGGATTTGAGAGTGCCCATGGACACCTCTTGGAGAGCTGTTGCAGCCTATCTCGGTGTAACGGCTAACCAAGTGATAATATATAATATAAAATATAATATTGATATCATTGATTGGGACAAAACCTGAATGAGACAAAAAGCTCTACATAAGTATCAATAACTGAATAAATAGCCACAGTTTAAATAATTTCATTCCTGTCCAAAAGTTCAATTTCTGTGCACACTTTTTAAAGTGTGTAGAGAAAGGCATCCCCTCTTTTTGTACGAGAGAGAGAGAGAGAGAGAGAGAGAGAGAGAGAGAGAGAGAGAGAGAGAGAGAGAGAGAGAGAGATTTCTACAAGGCCCCACATTAAAAAGCACTTTGGATGTATATTTCGATTTCATGCATGACAACTCTCACATTTGTTCGCCTCTCCAATTTCTCCTCTAAATGCATCCTCTCATCCACCCCTCCAAATTTCCTCCACCATTTCTCTACCTTTTTTTTTTATCTCTGGAGTTTGCATTCAGATGACAACTGTCATTCACATCCATCAAGGATGGAAACAAGGCACTTGTATTATGCAGTACTTGTGTTGCTGATAGATATTATGGAGAATATATTCAAGTCAAGTTTATTAATGTAGCTCATAACTCTTTTACTGCCACACGTTATCCAAAAAACAACCCCCACAGTGCAGCCGATTTTGAGCATTTTAACTAATCTTTTAAGGCAAACAGAATATTGTGTACTTTGACTACATAAACATGGTGGGTACCAAATGAAAGATAACGTTCTATTCTTTCATTAGAAAAAAAAGTATGTTTCTACCTCATAACGTTCTTTAGTAACCACCATTTTAAAATAGGTAATTTGAGTGACTTGAATTAGATTTGTGACAAAGGTTTTGATCATTCACGTCATCTTTGAAAGCGTTCTATTTCATCAGATTTGTCATGTTTCATTGTAATTTCATAATACCGGGAGCCCATTGAAAAGAGATACAATGCTGCCATCTGCTGGCCATAGTTAGTGGGTGTTTGGGATCCCACAAGTCCATTGAGTAAGCAGCGTTGCGCAACAACTTCCACTGCCCTTTGAGAAAGAGTCAAGTAACGTTTTTGGCGACATTCATTTGGATATTAGTATATGTCAGTATACCAGCTCAGTGGCCTAGTGGTAGTCGTGGAGTGTCCGCCCTGAGATTGGGCGGTTGTGGGTTCAATCCTTGGCCGGGTCATACCAAAGACTGTAAAAATGGGACCCATTGCCACCCTGCTTGACACTCAGCATTAAATGATTCCCGAGCGTGGCACCGCTGCTGCTCACCTCTCCCTCAGGGGATGGAGCAATGGGAAGGATGAATTTCGCCCTACTTAGGTGGGTGTGACAATCAGTGGTACTTTAACTTAACTTTGAACGTTTTTGGCGGTAAAAGAATTAATCAAAAAAGAGTCTTAAAAGGCTTGACATGCCCACAGTCAGGCCCGGACTGGGCCATTTGTAAGGGCAGGACAATTATCGGTGGGCCGCAAATCGGCAGGCAGGAGCCCACACATTCGTTTAAAAATTGCTCATTTTTAAATCAGCCAGTAAAATAAAGAGTATGACCAGGCTGCAGTGGATGCCGAACAAGCAATAATTAAATATGCATTTTAAAAGAGAGAAATGAGTCGAACATAACGCTGAGTTTTTTTTACTGATTTACTTTGGCTAATCGTACAGCTATTGAGGTTTAGAGTGGTGTTCATAAACAAGGGCCGGTGACAAGCGGGACCAACTATCAACATCTCGGTTTTATCGGGTTTAAGGAGCAAAAAATCAAATGACATCCATCGTTTAATCTCGACGAGGCACGCCTCCAGATTACAGGAGTTGTGCGGGTTTGTTATTCTTAAAGGCACATATAATTGAGTATCATCGGCATAACAGTGAAAGCTAATGTTATATTTATTATATAATATCACCAAACGCTATGGCGACCCCTGATACACAAACTACATACATACATACTGATACAGAAATACCTAAATACCAGTAAACTTTACAGGGCTCCAGAGTGGTACCATCACTTGCCTACACTGCAGGTTGGCGTGGGTTCACTTCCATACCCGGGAAACCATGTTTGTATGTGTGCGTGTTTGCCACGTTTGTGATCCGCTTACGGGTGCTCAACCCAGCAGCATCGTAGGTCACGGAAAGCTATTTGAGTTCAGACTTGGAAGACCTCAAGACTTCTGGTTTAGTTTTAACAGATCAAACAAAGCATATTTTACATTATAAGTGCATAGGTGGAGATTTCAGCCTTCAATCACCTCTCGTAGCTCATGAGGGAGCTTTATGTAGTCAGGTATGAGGATTTGACGCACTGCTTGGCAAAACTCGTGAGCTATTAAGCAAACTGTTGATTTTGAGATTCCAAACAGATTCAATATCCTGCGTTAGCAAGCACCTCTTGCCAGCCAGTAGAGCCTGACACCTATACTCTGTCAGTGTCGTTGAAATCGGTGACATCGCTATCACACCACTGCTGGCTACGACTACGCATCCAAACACTTCTCTGAACCAACATAGCAGCTATTGCTACACAAAACGCCATAGCAAAAAACCTAACTCTTTTCCACCTCAACATTCTTTTTAGAAGTAGTTGGTTTTAATTTTGCTGACTTCAATAGTAAAAGAACATTGCCACACAAGCGTGAGTTGCTGCATCCGCATCCATATTTACTTCCGTGAATAACCATGTTGTGTGAGTGACGGTGACGCCGTCGTATCTTCTGCGCATGCGGGCCACTTTGGAGACACATTGGATTCACAGACAGCCTGCAGGTCGCATTCAATATGTAATGTGAACGCTTTCTCAGAAAAATCTAATTCCACCCAAAAATCGGAATTGAGCATTAAGACCTTCAGTGTAAACATAGCCTACAATTGAAGCTGTGCTAAAGAGCCTCTCGCTCTCAACACTTGTAGAGGGAGCACAGAGGAATTTCACTGTTCTTTCTGCTAGATTGGGGACTCGAGCCTGGTTGGCTTTTGTCTCCAGAAATGTAAAGGATTGTTCTAATGTTCAATCATGGCCTCGTTGAGGTAGTGATAAAGTTTGAATTTGGCCATGTATTAAATTTTAAAGGTATCCAATTGGCACTATATATTATATACTAATTATGTTGTGTTTATTATCTGGCTCTATATTAAAAATGAAAAAATGCCGGCTGGATTGACAAAGCAAGCAAAATGAGTAAACTGAGATGTACAGTAGATCAGCTGACCGTCATAAAAAAAAATTCTTGACAACTGTAACCCATTAAGATGATTTAATGGCCATTAACGACTAAAGAAAAAAAAACAGGCTGACCAGGGGATGCCCCTGCGTCTAAGCTTTCCAGAAGTTTTTATGACCTGCAATTCAGCAAAGCAGTTCATCTCACGTTCAGGATCAGCTCATACTGTAAGGTTTTAAGCACACTCTAGTGACATCAATATGTTAATAAGAAGGTTTTCACTTTTTTAAAATACCAATAGCAACCAAGAATGTCAAGATGTACTACCATTTCTTTGTTCTGAAGCTCTCCTCTGCAAACGGAGCATTCTCATGTTTGCGTCTTTGTCAATAAAACTATTGTGTTCAGCTTAAATCTCGGCCAGGACTCTCATTTTAATTTGATCCAGAGTACTTCGTTTTTTACAACCTGACTTTGCAGAATCTTGCCCCGGGCATGGACCAGTGGGCCATCATCTTTTTTTTATACGAATCCCGGCTGGAGAGGACGAAGGGTCCTCTATCTTCACAAAAGCGTCAGCCTTCAGAAACACCAGCGGCGATAATGTCCCCATCTTCCGGGACATGTCTGCCTGCACTGAGGGCTGACTTGACAACAGTAGCTTTTCATTTCAAAGATTGCCCCTAGAGTGATCTTCTCTGAAGGACCTGCTGATGTGCTGCTCTCCTCCAGAGTACAGTATCTCATTGAAGATGCCGCCAAGGTTTCTGCTTGCAGCCTCCATCCTTGGAGCCTTCTTCACTGCATCAGACACAGCTTCATCAGACGTTCTTCTGCTCTTCTTCAACTTTTAACAACGCCATCTTTAATGATGCCTTTGCATGTCCCAGATTCTCGGCATAGATTTCAAAAAAACAAAACAAGGTGATGTATATTTAAGCATGTGTCACGCATCATTCCTGTAATTGCTTTTTTACCGTCCTGTGGGAACCTGTGACAGTTTAAAAATGGTTTGGATAGCCAGAGGTTTGTGGTTTCTTCACCTCAGAGGTCTTCTGAAAATCACCATGCTGCTGTGTATGATGCTTTTTCAAATGTGTAATGAGATTTGTGGTATTAAACTTCCATTGCGGGAAGCTTGTGCAAGGCAAATGTTGCACTCATCTGCAACGTCTTGTTCTGTTTTAAGAGAAAAATGTTTAGGACACAGACCTTTTTTTTGTCCTTTCTTTCACACATCAACTTTGTGCATTGTGTCTTTCTGGCAGGTTGTCACCATCTTGACAATGTGTTTGTCCTGTCACACAACCACCACCACCTTTCCATTATGGCAGACATATTTTTCCATCTGCCTCTTTGTTGCTCCAGACAACACAAAAAAAATTGCCACCTCCTCCATGACACAAGGCACTGCAGTAGTCAAGGGACGTTTGTACTGAACAAGGAAATTATGTCAAGATGTGAACCGCATGCATCTGGCAAACAAATGTTGTGATGTTTTTCTTCAGCTCCTTGTTAGACAAAAACAAGTTTTGCAAAAAGTACTGAAAACTTAAGTTGGACGTGTGCATCCAAATGTTTACCAAAGATCTAATTAAGTTTATATGTAAATGTTATGGAGTATTTTTATGGTTCTTCCTGAAATTTCACCTTAACACCTAATATGCCTAACTTATTGCGAGCAACGTGTATGTAGTATGTGCGTTTATATACATAGTACATCCCCAAGGATTTTTCAAATAGTTCTAAAACAGGGATGCCCAACCTTTTTTTCAAGTTACCAGTTTCAATAGTGGGGTTTCTATTAGTGATGCACCAAATATTTGGCCGAAATAAAATTGAAGCCGAAAGAATATGGCCGAAATAGGTTGTGATAACGCAAGCAAAAAAACACTGCAAGCAAGCGCCTGTTTGAAGCCTTGCTTCTCGCTGGCTTTTTACCGTATGAGTTTGCTTTGGTCGCAGCAGCTCCTGGGGTAATTGCGCACACCGGAGGGGAGGGGCGTCGCCTGGTGTACAATATTTAAGCGGGTCGAAAAATGACAAAACTTTTTTTTTTTGAATAAGACCCCCTCGAACGCTTCCACTTTTTCACCGACATCCCAGTGGCCTTTTATTTTAATTACTTTAGCTAATGCTAGCACTATTGCTATCAACAGTTTTGAACACAGAAACACTTAGCGCTATTTCCGGTACAGACCTGTACAGGACGCTGTGTGTGACTTTGCAGTCCGTTCCCGAAGCCGATTAGCTTGTGCAAACAAATGTATTTTTTTTATTTTTAAACGTTTGTGAATATGTGAATTTGCCAATTTTAAGTGCGCCGCACCTTGTCCCGCCGCACGCATCCGTGCCCGCCTGTGCAAACTACATTGACAAAAAAATTCAATCGCAAAGCCAGACAATGCTCAACCCTCATTTGGTGTTTAATGTATCATTAGTCAACATGTCTGCGGTGTGGGCACATTTGAATTTATATTGTGCTTTGTTAAAATGCCAGTGCTAAATAAATATTTTATAATAATATTATACTTTTTATTAATTATAATAAATGCAATGATTTTTGGGGGGCGTTTCGGTTTTTGGTTTTGGCCAAACATTTTCATTTCGGTGCATCCCTAAGTTTCCATCCACCTATTTTTATTCGAATTTTCAATAATTGCAAAAAAGAAACTGAATGGAAATGCCAGAAATTCAAAAAAGGCCCAAAATTCGACAAATACGTTTTTAGGTTTGTCGGGGGAGGATTTTGAAAAGCGTACTGATGATAGCTAGCTAGTTCCCTAGCAGGTAAACGAGCACCATGGGAGCTAGCTAGCTAGCACCTGGGGCTAAAGCGAAACTGTGGCAGGGCATTTTACTTTCTGGACCTGGATTTGCCACCTCTGCTCGCGGCGCAGTCTCCTCTCACTATTTGCAAAAGAAGAACATATGGAAACGGACATAAGTCACATGTCCATTGTGCGCATTTTCACAAAATTTGCTTTAAAATTTCGAAACATTTGGATGGAAACCTGACTATAGTCAGCATTGCAAACTCATGTATCTTTTCCAGCCTACAGTAATTAACTTAACTGTAGTAAAGGCTCAGCATTATATTGAATTTAGTTACGTGAGTTCACGTTCACGCACTGATGTTTCGCGTTGTTACACAGTACGCTTTTTTTCCCTCCCTGTTCCGGTTTGAGTCAGTTGCGATCCAGTTCAGCTAGTTGAAGCCTGTTTATGTTATAAAGCACCTTTACTTATTTTTTATTGTTCTTTTACGCAGTAAGTAAGTACTCGTGTTTTCTTTATTCTTTAAGCCTGCCGCAGTCCGTCTGCTCGTGAGCCTGTTAGCCACATTAGCCCAATAGCATTGTGCCGCCGTCATTCGTGGTCATTAATATTCGAGTATATGGTATGCTGTATTGTATTTGCATATTGTAGTATCGCTCCTCTGAGCTGCGTTATTGTGGGAGAAGTGAATTTATGTTGAATGTATGTAGGCTTCTCATGCCGTCTCTAAGTGCAGTGATCTTCTATGGCCAATAGATGGCGTCCTTGCACTGTTTTTCCTTGCGGCTTTTTTGTATTGTTGAGATGAAGTATGTTTTATGTATGCCTTTTGGACATTACTATATAGCTTGGTGATATATTTTGAACCTTTGTTTATTTGTACTAATATTGAGAGCTAGTAGTAATTATTATTTTCCTCTGCTTGTTTTGCAGACTCAATTTCAGCCTCATTCAATTTGCAGCCTCATTCAATTTGCAGCTCAATATCAATGTCAAGTCAATTTCAAGATTAATTCCAATTTCCCAAGTCAATTTAAAGCCCATTAAATCAAACTCATGTCATGTCAATGTACAGTATATTCCTGGAAATCATCCATTCAATAAAGGCTACTGAATCCCACCCTGGAGTCCTGTCTCTTCCTGCCTGTGCTCTGACTGGCACACTGTCGTGTTTCCAGTAAGCCCCTGAAAGAATCAGCTCCTTTTTATCTCCATAACACGCAAAACACTTTTTCTTGTTGTTTTAAAAACCACTAGACATCAGATTGCTCTCTTGATCTCACACATGCAACACACGCTTGGCAAACTGTATGATGAATAATAACCATAACCTACGTTAATACGAGCCAAACTGGGAGACAGAAAACAGATACAAGACAAGTACTGTATATTGCTGGGTTTAAAAAAAAAAAAGCGCTTCCTACCTTAGTGAGAGAACTGACACCGGGGGAGGCAGCTAGCTTTTTGTAATCAGGAGTATAGGAGCTGGTTGCAAGGCGTAGGCACAGAACCACTGAGAAACTGTTCAGTGTTCACTGGACTCTATTTAATGTTTACATTCATTGTGCAGCTTTAAGATGAATCTCGAGCAATTAGGCACGTTTCTTATTTAGGTGAAAAATAAGTTATAGATAATAATTAATTATTAATTGTTTAGATGAAACATGTTGAACCGACAATAATACATTATAACTTATATTATTGTCGGTTCAACATGTTTCATAGGAACAATTAATAAAGACAGAGTTGTATTAAATGTGTCTTGCGTGTAAAACTACAGTTAAAAATAGGTTGCTATAATTTTCTGTATAAAGGGAAAATATTGACTAAACTGTCAAATTAGTCGACTAAAATTGCTCTTTTTTCTTTGACTAAAATTGGATTAAAACTAAAATACAATCAGGTGACTAAATTATGACTAAAACTTTAATTAATTTTAGTCAAAAGACTATAACTAAATCTAAATAAAAAAATATTGTCAAAATGAACACTGCTTCTGAGATTGGGTTACATCTCCTCTATCAGCATGTTCTCCAGATTAAGTGAATGTTGATCTGGCTTTCATCTCAATGTCATTTTTCAAGGTCAGAATCTCATCCTGAAGAGTAGAGATTTCCAAGTCAAAAAGTGAGTTCACTTTGGCAGCAATGTCGCCAAGATCAATATTTGTAGCAATTGGAAAACTCATATAGCTGGCTACAGGCTCAATCGATCCAAAGTCAGTAAAACGCCTCTGAAACTCTGACAAGATGCTTCAAACATGCTCCTCATAACATGCACTGTCAAGCTGTGTCACAGCCTTACCTTGACATTGTAGTTCGGCTTGCATGTGAGGGAAGTTGCGCAGGTTGCCTTGCTGCAGCCAGGATGACATCAGCTCTAGCTTGCTTTTAGACGTGTTTACTGAACTCACCATGTTGAGTACATGTTTATCCTTTCCCTGCAGGTCTAAATTCGAGTCATTGAGCTCGCCAGCCACTGGTGGTCTTACGAAGCTAGCTTCAGGCAAGTTAGTATTTGCTGATTCAGTCACCATGTACAAAGTGCCCGATCACGCCTTTTGCCTTCATTTAATATTTATACAATCGAGCTACATCTACATGACTAACTGATTCAGTAATTGACTCACCTGATATGGTGACTGCTACACAAGCAATGAGGAGGATCCGTCTTGTTGATCATCCTTTTATGGCTGCTGTGATCCATTGGCTACGCATTGATTCCTCTTTTGGTAGCCTGGAGAATGCTCAAATCCTTTTTTTTGCCTCTTCTTGTTGTGCCAGCTGGTCAACAACAGCCGTCAATCATTGTTTAAGTGTGGCGTTTGCCATTTACTCAAAGTGGCAGTTTTCTATGGTGCCAAAATGGCTGCACCAATGCCCATTTTGGGACACGTGACGTCAAGGTCAAGATCTCTATGGAGCAAGGGCACCAAGTAGTGGGTAATGTTAGAGGATAAGCTTTTTCCTCCGCGTGTTCGTTTAATTTCGGGTAGTGAGAATGTTGGTTATCTGAATACATGCTGGAGATCGATGAACAGTTCCTTCAAAGCTTTTATTTCTACAGAATATTCCGGGCACAAGTGAGTTACAGACAATGGCTGTAGCATCTCACAAGTGCGAAGTTACAGAGGACTTAAACATTCTTATACTATCTTGAAGGGCGGTACCACAAAGTTTCCAGTAAACAGTTCAGCACAGTTAACCGGACGTGCGATAACACTCAAGGACACTTTTCAGACACAGAACAAAGCTCTTTTGAGGAATAGAGGAAGTTATGCAGTCATGACTACACCTGGCAGAGATAGCGATATCACTCAAGGCGAGGATATATCCGCAGAACAAAGCTCTACTGAGGAAATGAGGAAATTAAAACAGTCATGACTAAATCTGAGCAGAAGACACACTTCGGTAGCAAGACCAATTCTTTAAGCAAAGTCTCACAACGATCAAAGACTTTTGCTTCTTTGATTTTGTCGAGGCCAAGTTGGAAAATGTGACGTTATGTGTATGTCTTGTTGTATAGCTTCCCCACCCCTAAAAGTGACCCGAGTCAGATATGAAAAAAAAATCACAATTGAGCCGTTCAGACTGACATAAAAAAGACAGATACAGGTCGCATTTGGGTAAAAACATCCGATCTGGGTCGCATTTGCATGCAGTGTGAACGTAGCCTTAGAATAACACCTACTGTATATTTAAATACAAAACATAGCCTAGCTATGTTTAGCCTCGCACTAATGCTAAAAGCGGAAGGAGCATCATTTTCGGGAGTGTTTTTCCTTCAAAAAACGAATGTTCACACACAAATGGTGTGGGGACACATACCCACAGGTAAGATAACATGACACAAAGGTACAAATCCTTCCCAATGTGTGAAAAATGAATTATTTTAATATAATTCAATAGGAACTTTCTTTTGTGCTCACTTTAAAGGGACTGCAACATGAAAAATCAACTTTTTGGAGCTTTCAGCCATGATGAAATGCTAATTCCTCACCAAAAACATGACCAAAGTTGTGTTTTCCTCCATTTGCCCCTGTATGAGAAATTTTAGGTTATTCTGCTCTCCAAGCACCTGAGAAAAAGAGCTGATGCCATGGTTTGACGTCATTGCGTGCAGCCCAACCCCCGCATCGCCTCTGCGAACTAAACGCACGCCCACTTTCTCTGAGACCTCCCTTCATGAGATAATGACAAAAGTAGCCTTTATCAATAAACATTCTGCCCAAATGAATTCAAACCAATCAATTATTCTTCACATTTGCAATGTCAAAGTGCAATGAAATGTCTTAAAATACATTGGCTGAAACTGGTGTAAACTACATGTAAAACATTTGCGCTGATGAATTTAAATAAATGGATGGTGTAGTGGATTGTGCGCTCGCCCCATAAGCAACAGGGTGCAGGGCGACCTGCTGTGGTGCTTTTTTTCCCTCCTCTTTCTTTCCTCTAACCTCTCTGCCCCCCTCCTCTTCCACGATTTCTTGCAAGGACCCGTTTTGTTTCAAATGTTTATTCAAGAATTTGTGGCTGCAGAGATCTAGCAGCCCGTGAAATTTTTAGTCCATTTTAAAAATCATCTTAAAACCTATCTGTATGTTTCGTGGGCGTTGCGCGAAGCAGCCGGCTCGGACGACGTAATGAAAGGGGCGCGGCAGCCACAGGTTTTACTGAACCGAGCGTTTGACTTCCTGGCAAGAAAAATAGCCACCGAAATAACTCATATTTCATGAGAAATTACATCGCGATAGTGTCAAAAGTAAGATTTCACCATTATATGCCTATAGTTAACTGTGGAAGGGCGTAAAATACCATGGTGTAGTCCAGAGGTGGGCATCGAGGGCCGAAGTCCTGCAGGTTTTGCATGTTGCCCTTCTCCAACACAGCTGATATATGATCAGTTCATCAGCAAACTCTGCATAAGCCCGATAACGATCCTGTTGATTGGAATCAGTTTGCGTTGGAAGTGAGAAACCTCCAAAACCTGCAGGACTCCGGCCCTCGAGGACCGAGATTGCCCACCTCTGGTGTAGTCCCTTTAAGTGTGTACACTATGGATTCACGGCACCATACTGCCCCCAAATGGGCAAAACGCACAGGAACTGTCAGTATTTTTTCTTACTGTTTTTTTCAGTTGCTATTATTTGAGTATATTCTATCCTTATTTCACGTTCTTAATTTTATTTTGTCATTGTCCTTTCAAGTTATATTTAAAGTTGATATTTCAAGGATATTCTAGGCCCGCTCCAGTTTACAATTTATATAAATGATGTGAGGCAGAATCTGAGCATCGCAAGCTGTAATTTTTACGCTGATGACATGATTGTCTATTCTTTAGCAGCTACAATTAACAATTTACAAAATGCATTCACGACTGTTTGTTATAGTTTTTCTGACTTGAATCTTTCATTAAATACCAGCAGAACAAAAGCAATGGTGTTTTCTAATAGTAAAGAAAAGCAGAAGAATGTTTCCCCTATTGTTGCTCCTGATGGCTCAGTGATTGAAGTCGTTAGTGCTTTTAAATACTTGGGCATCTTAATTGATGCATCATTGTCTTTTAAGCCTCACATTGATACTCTTGTTTAAAAAAAAAAAAAAAACTGCACCTTAAGTTAAGTTTCTCTTTTCTCTTTTTCTCGTTTTTCTTTCCATGCAAGGAAGAGACTTGTGGCTGCAACATATCTTCCTGTGCTTGATTATCAAGACCTTTTATACTCACATGCCCCAGCCAAAGCTCTATATCTGTTGGATTGTTTATTTATGCCTCCTCGCGCTTCATAACAAAATATGGTCCACGGACACATCACTGGGAACTGCATTCCCGGGTTGGAAGGCCTGCTTTGGACACTCGTCGGCTTACACACTGGTACAGATTTATTTACAAGGGACTAATAGGGTTACTCCCTCCATACTTGAAAGTTTATCTTCAGCGTAAATCTGATGGTCCTTACTTTTTTCGTTCTCAGGACATGTACTTACTGACTGCCCCTACTGTCAGGACAGAGAAAGGAAAGATAGCTTTTCAGTATCGAGCACCTACAGATTCAGACAATTCAACTTCCAGATCTCATAACTTTGTCTTAGTTTGATGCCATTTTAAAGGACCTGGAAATGAAGCCATTAATCTGTTGCTGTTTTTAATTTATTGTTTTAACTGTACATAATGTTGTGTTGTGTTGCGCCTCTGAGCCAGGACTCCCTTGAAAAAGAGATCTGCGGATTTTAATTAGATTTTCCTGGTTAAATAATGGTTGAATAAAAAATAAAAAATTCTAAGCATTTATTTTCTCCAAATTCAAGCATGCAAACATCCAATTTTTTTTTGTCTTAACACACATTTCCACATGACATGGCATGAAATAAATCCCCGAGGTGTACCAGGTTAGCCCAGTGAGTCCCAAGACTTGTAAAAAATAACACAAGATAAAAATATATAAAAGAAAAGGTTAATGCTTAAAATAAAAATGCAAGAGGCTTGTATTTCACATAATACTTACAACATAATTTTGTGCTTAACAAAAACAAAGTGCAGGGATGAATGGGCATGATGCTACCATGACATTTTTAAGTAGTTGAGCAGCCTTAGTCGTTGAATAAATACTAAATTGAAATCACAAATTGTTTTAATCATGATTTTAATCTCAATCAAATAATCGTGATTGCTATTTTTCCAGCCCATTTATGAACCCTCCCATATACAGTACAGCAGTTGTAAACAAGTCAGAATGGTTTTATTATTGACACCTACAATCTATACAATAAGCTTGTACACTTCATGAAATTTGTTGATAAGGTCGTACTATGGATTTGTCATTCAAAGCAGAGTAAATCTTAATAGTAAAAGTTAGTAAAGGGGGGATAGTTTTAGGCATTATATATATATTTTAAAATAATTGGCAGATTAATCGGTAATCTGCATTTTTTTTCTCTGCATATCGATCGGGCCCTAATTTTTAAAGCTCTTTAAAACATTCACATTCAAAACTTTTTATAATTAAACAACTATTACCTGATGCAGAATAGTTACAAGAAGCCTTGGACAATCTAATGTCTAGCAAGGGAGGAGGAGGATCCAGTATTGAGCAATAACTTTCTTTAGTATTTACTCGTGGTGCAACGGATCACAAAAGTCACGGATCAGATCAAAAGAAAAGAAAAAAAGATAAATACTTTGTCTTCATTTATTTTGTAAAGCGCTTTTTCCCATTTTATTAAAAAAAAAAAAAAAAGTCTAATATAGCCATTTAGGATTTAGGAACACAACTTGCGGTGTATTTTGGGGCAGAACCATTCTTATTTTATGCACGGTCCATGTTTAAAATAACAAGGTATTAATGGCTTATTTTTACTATTACCCAAATATTTCAAAATGGAACATTTTAGCATTGTAATAGCAATACTTGATACCTTCAAATTATTGTATTTTCTTCTCACAGTTATCATAACAACAGAATCTGAAAGCTGTGGTGTCTTTGAGTAAACACCCTGATAGAGTGAACTGCTCCCCCACTTTCTCCTGTGTGAGACACTAACTGTGTGTGCTTACGGTGTTCACTGATGGTGCAGAGATCAAATATTGTGAGTGTGCATGTATGTCATGACAAAAGTACATTAATTCCAAGCCTTCATCAGGTATGCACTGTTTAAATATTACTGTTGGAAAATGAGAATGGAATTGAGCCTGCACAGCCAGCACATCCTATTCATTAGGCCTCAACCTCAACCTCTAGTCAACCTCCCTGGGAGAGTTAGGTTTATTGTCAACAATTATAAACTCACATACTGTGATTATTACCATGGAGACCTAGGCTATTGACTGGCATATGCAACAGCCTATGGTGAATGTTGTTTAAGAAATTTATAATAAAAGGGAAATACACAATGTAGTTATGCACAATATAGTTTGGTCAGTGGGATTTGAAGAAGGATATGAGCTAAAAAAATATATATATATAAAACATAATAGGGTGAAAGTGTCTTAGGTTTGTTTAGGTTCAATACAGCCCTTTGTGTTTTGCATGAGTGACTGGAGCCAGACTAACTCATGGACTTCTACTACCACCTTTTGGTCAAATGGAGAACACAGGTTTTACAAAGAAAGTGTTCATGTGAATATTGAAAATTAGTAAAGGATATGGATATGCTGCTTAATCATACAAAACAAATCTATAATCATGCTAGTAGCTTGCCTTATAACTTATCTAATTATGTTTTATTGTAATAAAGATGAGTGCGTAGAATTATTGTGGAAAAATTCCTGTGGATTGAGAAGGACAGGAAGGCTAGTATCAAGGATAAGGTCAGGCTGCTCTGAGCTTCACGTGGAAAAGTTAAAAGCTATAATTGTTAAAAATGAAACATTTGTGCATAAATGGCTGGCAAGCGAACATAGTAAGCGTCTGACATCAAGAAGGAGCTCTGGACCAATCAGACAAAGACAACGCCTCACTTCTACATTTAAAAAGTGTATAAGAGGAGTCCAGGAATAGATAACATTTGTCAATCTACATTGTCTTGGCTAGAGGCTAGATAGTAGCTATTGACCCAGAGCTCTGAAATGTATAGACTTCTCTGTCTGGAAATGAATGAACTTGCTTTTAATTTGTCGTTGAATAGTAGTTATTTCACAAAAATGAACACGCGTGGAACATAGAGAAATCAAAGGTGATTTTAAAACTATATATATAAATATACAGTATATATATATATATATATATATATATAGGTGGGTTTCATGTGACGTCACGACAAGCGACCCAACCCCAGATAGGGGGGAAGGAAGTAATTTTTCCATAGGAAAAAGCTGAGAAAATGCTGAAGTTTTGGGCTGTTTATGGACCAACCGGTCTAATTGAGAGAAAAATAAAAGCTACTTTCGAGTCCCGAAAGTAGTAACCTATAAAGGCGGAAATTTTGAAAAATTAAATACCGAAAGAAGACGGCAGACCTGGATTAAAAACCTTCGTCTGAAATCTGGAGGAGCGGAGTCGAACAACGCTTGCATATACAGTGATCACTTCGTGAAAAGTAAGGCTACAGTAATGAAACTACTTACATAGCTGAATAAAACTCTCAACAGGCCAGTGTGATATTACTGGAAACATAGCTAACCGTGATATTATGTGGAGTTTGTTTTACAGCTTGTGTGTCCATGCTAGGTGGCTGCGTCGTCGTTTTCAGCAATGCTAGCTATGTTAGCTATCACGACGAATGGTTCTTAAATTGAGGTCCTTCTTCCAGGACGGCCACAACATACTGATGGAAATATATACTTATACTTAGGCATTGGTTCATTCACAAGACGTCTACATAATTACAGAACATAGATACATGACTGATGAATCTCTGACCGTTTAAGTCGTTTAAGACCATGTATAACAGTTAGCCAGCTAGCTTGTAGCCTGATGCCAGTGGTACGTTTATGTACATTTAAGTTGAAAAGAAAATGACCGTATGAGTCATCACCTTAGTGGTGGAGGGGTTTGCGTGTTCCAATGAGCCTAGGAGCTATGTTGTCTGGGGCTTCATGCCCCTGGTAGGGTCACCCATGGCAAACAGGTCGTAGGTGAGGGACCAGAAAAAGCATGGCTCAAAAGACCCCAATGATGCGGGTCACCGGGGCCCCCCTCTGGAGCTAGGCCTGGAGGTGGGGCTCGAAGGCTAGCGTCTGGTGGCCGGGCCTATACCCATGGGGCGCCGGGCACAGCCAAAAAGGCAATGTGGGTCCCCCTTCCCATGGGCTCACCAAGGAAGGGGCCAAAGGGGTCGGGTGCGCAGTGAGTTTGGTGGCAGCCAAAGGCCTTGGCGGTCCGACCCCCGGCTACTGAAGTTAGCTCTGGGGACATGGAATGTCACCTCTCTGGCAGGGAAGGAGCCCGAGCTGGTGTGCGAGGCTGAGAAGTTCTGACTAGATATAGTCGGACTCGCCTCCACACACAGCTTGGGTTCTGGTACCAATCCTCTCGAGAGGGGCTGGACCCTCTTCCACTCTGGAGTTGCCCACGGTGAGAGGCGCAGAGCAGGTGTGGGCATATTCATTGCCCCCCGGCTAGGCGCATGTATGTTGGGGTTTACCCCGGTGAATGAGAGGGTAGCCTCCCTCCGCCTTTGGGTGGGGGGGACGGGTCCTGACTGGTGTTTGTGCTTATGCACAGAACAGCAGCTCAGAGTACCCACCCTTTCTGGAGTCCTTGGAGGGTGTGCTGGAGAGCGCTCCCCCTGGGGAATCCCTCGTTCTGCTGGGGGACTTCAACGCTCACGTGGGTAATGACAGTGAGACCTGGAGGGGCGTGATTGGGAGGAACGGCCCCCCCGATAAAAACCCGAGTGGTGTTTTGTTATTGAACTTCTGTGCTCACCACAGACTGACCATAACGAACACCATGTTCAAACACAAGGGTGTCCATAAGTGCACTTGGCACCAGGACACCATAGGCCGCAGTTCGATGATCGACTTTGTAGTCGTGTCATCGGATTTGCGGCCGTATGTGTTTGACACTCGAGTTAAGAGAGGGGGCGGAGCTGTCAACTGATCACCACCTGGTGGTGTGTTGGCTCCGATGGCGGGGTAAGATGCTGGTCTGACGAGGCAGACCCAAACCTAATGTGAGGGTCTGCTGGGAACGTCTGGCAGAATCCCCTGTCAGAAAGAGTTTCAACACCCACCTCCGGCAGAACTTCTCCCTTGTCCCAAGGGAGGCAAGGGACATTGAGGACACAGTGGACCATGTTCCGCGCTTCCATTGTTGAGGCGGTTGATCAGAGCTGTGGCCGTAGGGTGATTGGTACCTGTCGTGGCGGCAATCCTCAAACTCGCTGGTGGACACCAGCGGTAAGGGATGCCGTCAAGCTGAAGAAGGAGTCCTATTGGGCCTTTTTGGCCTGTGGGACTCCGGAGGCTGCTGACAGGTACCGGCTGGCCAAGCGGAATGTGGCTTCGGCGGTCGCTGAAGCAAAAACTCGGACATGGGAGGAGTTCGGTGAGGCCATGGAAAACGACTTCCGGACGACTTCGAGGAAATTCTGGTCCACCATCCGGCGTCTCAAGAGAGGAGAGCAGTGCGCCATTAACACTGCCTAAAGTGTAGATGGGATGCTGTTGACCTCGACTCGGGACGTTGTGAATCGGTGGGGAGAATACTTCGAAGACCTCCTCAATTCCACCAACACGCCTTCCTTTGAGGAAGCAGGGTCTGGGGACTCTGAGGTGGGCTCCCCTATCTCTGGGGTCGAAGTCACTTAGGTGGTTTGTAAGCTTTTCGGTGGCAGGGCCGCGGGGGTGGATGAGATCCGCTCGGAGTTCCTAAAGGCTCTGGATGTTGTGGGGCTGTCGTGGTTGACACGTCTCTACAGCATCGCCTGGACATCAGGGACAGCGCCTCTGGATTGGCAGACCGGGGTGGTGGTCCCCCTTTTTAAGAAGGGGGACCGGAGGGTGTGTTCCAACTTTAGAGGGATCACATTCCTCAGCCTCCCAGGTAAGGTCTATTCAGGGGTTCTGGAGAGGAGGGTCCGTCGGGAAGTTGAATCTTGGATTCAGGAGGAGCAGTGTGGTTTTTGTCTCGGCCGTGGAACAGTGGACCAGCTCTACACCCTCAGCAGGGTCCTCGAGGGTGCGTGGGAGTTCGCCCAACCAGTCCACAAGTGCTTTGTGGATTTGGAGCAGGCGTTTGACCGTGTCCCTCGGGGAGTCCTGTGGGGGATGCTTCGGGAGTATGGGGTACCGGGCCCCCTGATACGGGCTATTCGGTCCCTGTATGACCGATGTCAGAGTTTGGTCCGCATTGCCGGCAGTAAGTTGAATTTGTGTCCTGTGAGGGTTGGACTCCGCCAAGGTTGCCCTTTGTTATATATATACACACACACACGTGGCACTAATACGCCGTTGTACGTTTGTACTTCAGAGGCAGATATTGTAAGAATAATTGCATGTATTCTGACAGACAACAGACAAATATGTGAATGAGGTTAAAACTGTATGATGAATAATTACTTTTTTCTTTCCAAGTATATCTAAACAAACATGGTCCCCTGTACATGTTAGTGTTGTTAAAGTTTATATGTTGTCATCCTGCCAGGGAACCAGGCCTGCTGGTGTAACAAAATAGGTCTTGAGGTTGTCTTTGGCAGCCATGGAGCTGTTGCCGCATTGTCCTGGTTGAAGAGGGAGCATGGTTCCCAGGCCATCAGCTCTCCACGTACCCTCCACCAGCCTGTGTTTTTCATCCTCTGTATCAGCCAACCCTAGAGGTGTGTATGTTGCAGACCTCACCTCACACAGGTAGTTGTGGAAACACACGGTAGTGTAAATCATCTTCTGCGCCTTTTCAGGGTTTAGCATTACACCATCTCCGAATAAAGCGGCAAGTTGTTCCACTAACCCATTCCAGCCGCGTCTAATCAAGGCTAACGTAAGCCAGGCTTGCATAGCCTGGCTTTTTACACGCTCCCGGGATAGACAAGAAGCCATGATGAGTCGATAGGAGAAATTGCGATCAATTATGTCAAAAGACAGCAAAACGAGAGCAGTATTCTTCTCACAAACAGAACAAAAGTTATAGATGGTGCTGTATGAGGAATTCAAGACTCACCAAAAAAGGCAATACTGCTGCTATCAATAAGACGTGGGAAATATTGGCAAAAAAAAAAAAATAGCCGACAGACTAAATGTATAAATTATCATTGTTTCACGTTAGATGTGTATTTCACATTAATAGTGTTATTAATTATTGATTTAATGTAAAGCACTTCGAATTGACCTACATATTCATTCTTCACTGTTACATCTCAACAGTAGCCAAAAGAGATCATGGCAACAAGTCGGCAAGTAGCCTATAACAATATATATACAAAATAAGACTAAATAGGTGTTGAGCTGCAAATATATGTCGCCCACCCTTGTAGCCACCAGAACAAAAGACTAAGGCCACTGCCACAGGTGGGGGACCTCCGCCTGCTACATTCACATCAGCAGAAGATCTGCAAAATATTATATAAAATTTTCCTTAATCCGGTTTGATGGAATACCCCCCAGGTGTCATCTCCTGTCTCTTGGCTGCTTGCTGATTGAGTGGGTCATCCTTTTCACAGATGCTTCAGCAGTGTCTCCAGCAGTTGTCTCCACCTTTTGAGCAAGATTTTGAAACTTATGAAATTCTCATTTAATTAAAAATAAATAAACTAATATTTGACCTAGTTACTTTTGTTAAAGTAGCTAGGTGACAGTGACACTGCTCACATCTTAGTGATACAGATAGACGAGCATTTCAAAAGCAGAATAACCAATATTTATATTCAAATAAGAGTAATGTTACATTGGAAAATTAAACTCAAGTAGAAATTAAAAGTGCAGAAAAAATACTTGCACAAATATTTGAGTACTGTGAGTGAACTAGGAGTGTAAGAGCCTTTTTTTTTTAACTGTGTTGGAAAGCATACATTACAAATACTGACATTTATCAAGAAATTGTAATATTTAAAATAAAATGATTAACTACAGAGGATAAAGGGTTGAGGTTAAAATACCTGCAGCGGCTTAAAGATTCACTCACAGTAAAAACATTTTGTTTTTATTTTATTATGATAGTACGAGTACAAATACTTGAATATAATGTTACTCAAGTAAAAAATAGAAAAAAAAATAAAGAAAAAGAAAAAATAAAGATATTTTACAAAAGTTACTCAAATACAAGTAGCTGAGTACTGTCCACTTTTGGTTATAGGTTTAGGTTATCTTGTAAAACATTCAATAAGGTTCTGTAGCTCTATAGAAATTTTCACATCTAAGCACTAAGCAGCAGTTTATGAGGTATTTTTCGATGTTTCTTTTTTTTACAGGTACAAGCTATTGATCGTATGTTTCCACTGATAGGCTTCAAATCTTTAAATGAAAATCGTGACTTCAATGTGTTCAGTTTTCATTACAATTAACAACATGAGACGGATTACGAGCAATGATCATACAATAAATCTTACCTTCATACTAAAACGTCTTTCTTTCTGCCCACTTTGAGTGCTCTGCATGTCAACCAACGTTTAAACCAGGGGTGGCCAACACGCGGCTCGCGAGCCTCATGCGGCTCTTTAACTAGTTTCATGCGGCTCTTCAGGAGCTTTCACATGACATGCGTCAAAAATCCTTGGCTGGGGCTGTCATTCACTCCCCCTACAGCTGTCATTCACTCCCCCTTCAGCTAGATGGCACACTGACCATGTAAACCTGTTTGAGTGATGTCAAACGAGCAACGAGAGAATCTTTGGTGTGACATCATTTGTGCTGTAAACAATTTCCATCAAGTTACCTCTTGAAATGGCAGGGGAAAAAAGCACAGCCAAACGAAAATATGAAGAAGAAAACAGGACGTTTTTGCCAGAGTGGGAGAGTTTATATTTTTTGTTAAACGTAATGGCAAGCCGATCTGCCTTATATGTCAAGCAGCATTAGTGCATTTCAAAGCTTCAAATCTTCAGCATCACTTCAGCTCACTCCACCCTAACATCGAACAGGAATTTCCAAAAGGGACTGAACTTCGCAAGAACAAGTTGGTCGCTTTGAAAAGCAAGGCAGAAAAGCAGGTGCAGTTTTTCAAAAAATTCACAAAACACTCGGAGACCGTAACGCTCGCATCATATCAGCTGGCTTGGAACATAGCACGGGCTAAAAGGCCATACAACGAAGGGGACTTCATTAAAAAATGCCTCATTGACGCCTTTGAAATCTTGGCTCCTGGAGACGACAAACTAAAACGGAGCGTATCAGACGTTCAACTGTCCCGCCACAGTGTTAAACGCAGAATATCGGATATTAATACAGCTGTTGAATCAGAGTTGCACTCTGACCTTCAAGCATGTGAGTATTTTAGTGTGGCACTGGATGAGAGTTGTGACATACAAGACAAGCCTCAGTTGGCAATATTTGCACGGTCTGTGTCAAATGAATGTATGATCAAAGAAGAACTCCTTGATATTGTGCCATTAAAAGACAGAACCTGTGGCATAGATGTGAAAGAAGCAATGATGGCTGCGTTTGCAAAAGCAAATCTGCCCATACCGAAACTAACTGCAATAGCCACGGATGGAGCGCCAGCCATGATAGGATCCGTGAACGGGCTTGTGGGGCTGTGCAAAGCTGATCAAACATTTCCCGACTTTTGGAATTTCCACTGCATCATCCACAGGGAGCAACTCGTGTCTAAATCATTGAATTTAAACAACGTCATGAAGCCTGTGATGGAAATCGTCAACTACATCCGCACACATGCGCTCAACCACAGGCAATTCAGGAATCTCATCGCTGAGCTGGACCAAGGGCTTCCAGGTGACCTGCCGCTGCACTGCACTGTGAGGTGGCTGGTCAAAAAGCAAGGTACTCTCTCGCTTCTTTGAGCTTTTGGATGCTGTGAAACTGTTCATGGAAGAGAAGAACAAGGACTATCCCGAGCTCTCAGACCTCGAGTGGATTATGGATCTGGCATTTTCAGTCGACATGCTGTGTCACTTGGACAGACTGAACCTGACCCTGCAGGGTAAGTTAAAAATGCTGCCTGACCTGGTGCAAAGTGTGTTTGCGTTTGTCAACAAACTAAAGCTGTTCGAGGCGCATATTCAAAAGGGAGATTTAATACATTTTCATACTCTGCTAAAAGCCAGTGAGCAAGTCACCAGCGCCGCCCTGAAAAAGAAAAGAGACAGATATGCAACACTGGTTGCAAACCTGCACGAAAGCTTTGTGACCCGGTTCTGTGATCTACAACTGAAAAGACCACAGATTACGTTCCTCGTCGACACATTTAATGCTGAGACAGACTGTTTGAAAGCCCCGCTCGTCACAGATGAGGCTGCGGCTGAGTTGGAGATGATCGACCTTTGTGAGGAGGATCAACTGAAAGCTGTTTTAAGGGAAGGGACCGTTGAGTTCTGGAAAAGTGTGCCAATTGAAAAATACCCCAACATCAAACGAGCTGCGCTTAAGATACTGTCCATGTTTGGGTCAACGTACGTCTGCGAGTCTGTGTTTTCTACCCTGAAACATGTGAAATCAAAGCATCGATCTGTTCTGACTGACACTCATTTGAAAGAATTGCTTAGAGTGGCAACAACAGAATACAAGCCAGATTTGAAGAGGATTGTTCAAGATAAGGAATGCCAGAAGTCTCACTATGCAGCATAGTAAGAGAAAGATATTATTGAAAATTATTCTATTATTGTTTGTGGACTTTCTTGAAATGAGAGTTTGTGTGTGTGAGACAGTGCACACAATGTTAACTGTTGAAAATTGCTGATATTATCATGTTGGTGTGGTTATTTTCATTAGATCTGGCTGAGCAGAGGTCTGTGATGATGATGATGATGATTAAAAGATGATGTTCATGTATACCCATGTGTATGATGTGGCTCTTTGCAGTAACACAGAAAAAAAAGTGGCTCTTAGTCTCTGACTAGTTGGCCACCCCTGGTTTAAACTGTTCCACATGGTGTTTATATATTGAACCATGTTGAAATTTTCACGCCTGGGACGTCCTCTTCTTCCAAAATGACGCGTAAACTGGTGTGGCTACTCTGTTTGTTTGGAATTTCGGACTTATAATAGCATATTAATGATAAAAACGTGGCGTCATTTGAGATCAACCCACTGTTGTTCGATGAACCAATGAGGTTAAGCTTTAGCCCCTCTTCTTCCAAAATGACGCGTAAACTGGTGTGGCTACTCTGTTTGTTTGGAATTTCGGACTTATAATAGCATATTAATGATAAAAACGTGCCGTCATTTGAGATCAACCCACTGTTGTTCGATGAACCAATGAGGTTAAGCTTTAGCCCGCCCAAATCCTTCAGAGCCCGCCCTCTTCTTCTACGAGTACAAATCACGGAGCTCTATCTTGATACCCAGAAAAAAAATGAAGATTTTGTCACATCTTAACAGAAATAGTGGTAATACTGATAGACACAGAAATTGTTCATAAACGTTTTCATTTGTATTATTTTTATTTGGCTTCAGTGTTGAAGACAAATGTGTATGTTTACAAGTGTTAAGAATGATCATTTGAATGTCACTGCAAAGCTTGTTTTAACACATGGGATACAGTTTAGGATTTTGAAATAAAAACGGCAAATATGTCATCATGAACTCACATCTTATAAAAGAGTGTCAAGTTTAATATATCTCAGTTCAAGCATACAGGTAGTTTTTGAAAGAAGTGAAAGAAGTGCAGGGACAAGCTATTGATCGTATGTTTACACTGGTAGGCTTCAAATCTTTAAATGAAAATCGTGACTTCAATGTGTTCAGTTTTCGTGACAATTAACATGAGATGAGCTAGCAAGTACCGGATTACGAGCTATGATCATACAATAAATCTTACCTACATACTAAAACTTCTTTCTTTCTGCCCACTTTGAGTGCTCTGCATGTCAACCAACGTTTAAGCTGTTTGTTTGTATATTGAACCATTTTGAAATTTTCACGCCTGGGACGTCCTCTTCTTCCAAAATGACGCGTGAACTAGTGTGGCTACTCTTGTTTGTTTGGAATTTCGGACTTGTGCATATTAACTCTTTGACTGCCAGACGTTTTCAGAAAAGGGATGCCGTCAGTGCCAGCCGATTTAAGCATTTTGACTGATCTTTCAAGGTCCACAGAAAATTTTGTGTTTGGACTATGGAAACGCACATACTACCAAATGAAAGATTGGACTCTCATCTTTCATCAGAAAGAAAAAGTTTGTTTCTACCTTATTCCGTTTTTTAGTAATCAACAATAGAAAATGGTTAGTTTCACCCAAATGCTCTGTTTTGAAACAAAAAACGGAGAAATGAAGCTTTTTGTGAAACTATATTATTTCATGCACTCTAGTGAATTTGAGACCTTTTTTTTCCATGAATGATGCCACAGACACCTAAACAGTGCTTTACTTCTGTAAAACACTACCACTGAAGAGGAATAAATTTATTTGTCCTCTTTTGCGTGTTCCAAAAATATGAAGACAGATTTTTAATGTAAGAAAAAACACCTTTGCAAAAAGGTTTTAATAAAAAACAGAGATCTCTGGACATCATGACAGACTCCAAACATCACGTAACAGGTGGAATTTCAGAGTGCCGAATGTGTCTCTTCCGCGGGGAAGATGGCTTCTTATAGTTAAACCGACCGCCTCTCTTTCATTTGTAGACAGAACATACTCTCTGGGTACTTTTCCGTGAGCGATGGCGCAAACAGAGTCAGGGGTGTGTGTGTTGGAAGCAGATTCTGTTCTCAAGGACTAAATGTGTGTTTTCGCACAGAACACTGAGAAGGAATTTTTTTAGACCAAACAATATGTTCCAGCTTAGTTCAAGGTCAAATTATACTGAGTTCAACACTATCTCACATCTATAAAACATTTCGACATGGTTAAAATAAAGAATTAAAATGTTAATAATGTATAACAATGGTTAATATATGAAATAAAGAATTTAAATGTTAATAATATATAACAGTCCGCCCTTTGGGCTTATTTAAATAAAGCCCAATAACTAAACATTTAAACATTTTTACACAAAGATTCCAGCAGGATCTGCATCATCGCAATGGCAGGTGCAACAGTAGAATAAAAACATTCTTTTTTAGCAGGAGAGGAGGTCAGTCATATGTCAAAACAATGTGATTCATTAAAAGATTTTTTTCAGTAAAATAAGCATATCATATATGAAGACAATGTGTTGTGATTATGTTCAAAATTGTGGTGGGGGATCCCAGAAATAGCAAATTGGCATGACAGTCAGTATGAGAAAGAGTGTCATTATGTACGCAATTGGAGACACGATTGAAGACTTGTTGTCGTTTGGGCTATGGAAGTTTTTGTTGACGTTTGTCAGTTCCATTTTCGTTCTTGCGTTTGTTTGTTTGTTTGTTTTTTCAAACAGAGTCCTTCAGCTCTGCGATTGGCTGGCAACCTGTTCAGGTTGCACCCCGCCTACTGCCCGAAGCCAGTTGGGATAGGCTCCATTACCCTCACAATCCTTGTGAGGACAAGTGGTCAAGGAAATGGATGGATGGATCCTTCAGCTCTTTTAGAACTCACATCAACTGCCAGAGATGCAGGGATTGATCACCGGGGTTTGTTTTCCCAAGGTGTGTCTCATTCTTTGTGGAATGCCCCGGAAAAGGGATACGTTTCTCCTATCTCCAGTGAGGGATGTCCTCAGCGAAACTCAATCTCCATTGAGTGATGTCTTCAGCTCGTCAGGTGGCTCCTGGGAACAGTTGAATGGTTTTCCATTTGGCTCGTCAGGTGGATACTGGAAGCAGCTGACTGGTTTCTCAGTTGGTTCGTCTGGTGGCTCGCTCGCTTGAGTAGAAGGCGGACCCAGCAGGTCTGATAGGCAAGATGTGGAACCAGGTGCCCCCCGTGGACTGGACCATATTGACCTTTTCATCACCTCATCTGGGTGCAGAATATTTTCATTTAGTCACTAATAAATATACATATTCACATCCCTTCTTTTTGAAAGAGCATCTGGTAGTTTTATTAGTTTGGAGTTAGTAAATGTTAGTAAAGTTCTGTAGGCCTGTCCTGTGGGAAAAAATTCTGTTTGTTGTGACATTCAATTAGAATCCAGCCTTTGGCTGACTTTAATGACCTAAGCACATTCATTAATGCAAAAATGAAAATCTTAGCCAATTCAAATCTGACGAGGCCAATTTTGTTTACAGAGTGTAATGATTATTGGAATGTTTTATTATAATATTTACTGTTATAGATATGGCATGAATGTGCTTCCAGCCATTAAATAAATGCAACTCTCGCCAACAAATAAAATAAAAAAATAACATCTAACCCCAGGGCCCCAGGGAGAGATAGAAATGGAACATATTCACCTTATTTTCGCCGTCTCTGCCAAAACTTACTCTCCTCCATGGTCAAAAGTCCAATCACCAATTGTCCTCCTGTAAATTTCATTCATTCTCACGGACTATCTATAATTATCACATTGAGACTAACTTATAATTCTATTTTTATTCAATTCAACATGGACTGTTTGTGTCCTTCGCGACGATATACCCAGACCAACCAATAATTCCCCCATCTGAAAAGATCGATTTAGAGAATTTTCAGACTGATTCTAGAATTACAGCAGTAAATCAATTTTTGCTTTAAAAAGAGGGGAAAACTTTACATTTAACCAGTAAATTCGACAATGCGTCCCAAACAACTATTCCAATTTCAGAAGAAAATTTGGAAAATATTAAAAGACTAAATTCAATAAGCGTAAAATATAATAATTAAGATTGAAATAAATTTTATCTTATCTTTATTCACATTAGCTGTTTTCAATTTCTGAAACCACACGAAATTTACCAGTATTATGTTTTGTACTATAAAAATATTGTAGCTTAAGCCAATGAATTTTACAAAGAATCTCAGTTTTCAGCCAATCCATCAATTATTATTAATACATAAAGTTGCCCTTAATTTTAATATTTTACCATTAAGCTTGCTAGTCCCCCTTGTTGATGTCGGTCCAAAAAGCTGACTGTTTTAAAATAAACAGAGATAAATAAATCAGATCAAATCAGAATAAGCATCAAAAATTTTTAAAATATAATCAATCTGTGTGTACAGAGTATTGCCAATCAGTTTGTTCTATTTACGTAATGTTTTACTGTAAATGTTATCACCTTATGTCTGTCAAAAAATAGAGTGCAGTGTAAACAGTCAGTATCACATCATATGGTCTGGTATCACTAACCCAAGGAAACATTGTTGGTGGGGGAGGAGTCACCAGCGTAGTGGAGCAGTTTTTTGACAGGACAGTTCGGGATGCAGGAATGCATTAAGGAAGTTTGTGCGGAGCATTGTGTGCATTGGAGCAGTTTTTTCATTTATCACATTTGTATATGACGGCACAGTCATTGTGGAAACTTTCCACCAGGTGGCGCCAGGAACCTCTGCTATCCATCAGGTGGTGGTAGGCCCAGCAGGTGCCGATCAGGGGAAAAGCCTATATTTTGTGATGATGGCTGCTTCACGCCCCCTCTGCTGGTGGTAGCAGCTGTGGTCTCTTTGCTGTCTGTAGCTTCTGGCTTTGATGACACCTGCGTCTTGTTTGCATAGATCCACCCCGTGCCAGTTGACCCTTACTTGAAATAATGACCCCGACCAATGAACCTCACTCGACTGAAAACATTAAAATCTGCCCCAACAGTATTAGGTAATGACATGTCAGTAAATAGTTAGAAGAAAAAATCCTCCTTTTTATTTAAAAAAAATAAAAAAAAAATTTTTTTTTTAAATATTAAAAAAAATAATAATAAATGTAAAAATATAAATAAAATAAAAATAATTAATTAATAAAAAATAAAAAATAAAAATAATTAAAACAATAAAAGTTTACAATTAAATAATTGCTAATTATAATTCAGAATTGTTATGTTTTACAATATTTAATTTAATATGTTTTGCATACCTTCGTAAATAATACTTAAGATAAGAAAGGATAGCTTTGCTCTAAAAATTTACGAATATAATACAGAGTCAATTAACCAGTGTGTAGTTTTCAATTAATATTTTTCAAGAAACGCCTAGTCAGCTTTTGGTCAAACATCAAGGTAGAAATCATTTTTAATTACATAGCACCTCAAATTATGTCAAAAATGTGTTTCTCCCAGATGGCTTCCCCCATGGAATCCAGTCTTCCAGGACTCGCAAGGCCTGCTCCAAACTCCGAAATGGGACTTCAAATGTCGAATTCAAAGGTTAACTCTTTCACTGCCACTGACGTTTAAAGACGTCAAGTAAAAACCTACGGTTCACTGCCAATGACGTCAAAAGACGTCATCCAATGATTTTTTTTTTTTTTTTTGAAACGGGTAGAGGAAACCCTTCCGCATGTCTGGTGAAAGTTTCCAGTCTGTCTGTTGTGCCTAATGACTATTTTTGGCCCCTAGAGGGCAGCGATGACTCTCTTTTGACAAGATCGGGTGGGCGTCAGTAGAGGCGGAGCTAGAGCGTCGAGCAGGAGATGAGAATGGAAGACAAAGGAAAAATGGCGGCCGGTCGCGAGGAGCTCACGCCCGAGACGTTTTTTTTTCAAAGACCAAAAGCATCGCTGAAAGAGCACATTGTTGACGACGATGATCATCACCGATGATGAAGATGAGGGTGGTGACTCCGTGGTTGGGAAGCATTGACGCGGTAGTAGAAGACGTTAGATGGAGCTAGATGGAGGAGGGAACGGGCAATGGCGAGCGTTTGCAAGCTTATTGCCCGCTAAAATAGTACATTGATGACGACGATGATCATCCTCGATGATGATGAAGGTGAATCCGAGCTTGACGGCGAAATTGGAACCGCTGACGCGGCGGCTATGACGGTGTCGTAACGCGGAACACAACCGAGCACACACAGGCGGACGTTCGATCGGACGACGGAGAGTGCCCCGAGTCCAATGCATATTCATCGGAGGAAGTGTGTACAGTCTGCTGCTTGCTTTTTATTCCCCGGAAAAAAAGGCCGTCAAGAAAGTGTAACGTTTGCACGCAAAACGGACCAATGTGAAAGTGAAAGTAAACTGTTGTGCGAGTCCTGGCGTCTCCTTGCACGCAGGAGAGCGTTACAAAAGGAAAAACTGTATTTGAAACATCCACATAATTGTAAGTAGTACCACAGTTGCACACATTTGTAAATAGTTTGCGAAATTGTTTTGTCAAATTGTTACACTGTTGAATGGAAATAAACGTATTTTGCAATCAAAAAACACTTTTTCATTGTTGGTGAAAGCGTTTTACAGAAGTAAAGCATTATTTAGGTGTTTGTGGCATCATTTATGGACAAAAAGAAGTGTACAATTCACTAGAGTGCATGAAATAACATCGTTTCACAAAAAGCTCTTTTTCTCCGTTTTTTGTTTCAAAAGAGAGAATTTTGGTGAAAGTAACCATTTTCTATTGTTGATTACTGAAGAACGGAATAAGGTAGAAACAAACTTTTTTTTCTGATGAAAGCTGAGAGTCCAATCTTTCATTTGGTAGTATGTGTGTTTCCATAGTCCAAACACAACATTTTCTGTGGACCTTGAAAGATCACTCAAAATGCTTAAATCGGCTGGCAGTGGGGACAACCCGTTTCTGAAAACGTCTGGCAGTGAAAGAGTTAAATATATTCAGGAGAAATTAAAAATTATTTTCTACTTATAACCATGGGAAAACCCCTTTTTAAATTATAATTAACAAAGGGAGAAAAAGTCAGCTTTTTCATACAAATAATATATTACTTCACCCCCCGGACGGGAATATGGCACTTGTTGGGAATTCCCTCTTTAATGGGTGTGGCTCCTGATTCTGAAAAGATATTTAAAGTTAAATAATGTTCTCACGCACAAGAATAATTATCAGGGAAAAACAATCATCTTATAACAAAATATTCCACATTAGTTGCTATCCAAATTATTTGTTTTTTAGTTATTATTATTATTATTAAAATGCGGAAAATATGGCTGAAATATTTCATCTAATAACAATCCAAAAAAGTTAAATATATATTTTCTCATTAAACTTCAAAAGCAGATTAACAATCACACAATTAACATCTTCCTTTTATAAAAACATTATATTACCTCTTTACAAAGGTTGTAAGGTTTTTGGCCATTTTAATTTGGAAAAAGGGTGACACCTGGCGGTCAGAATGAGTCACAACAACTACAATTTCCAACTGACTCGCGTCATTAATTTATAAAAGGGTGACACCTGGTGGTCAGCTAGAGTCATAGCAACTACAATCAGTCTCAGTTATTTATGTTTAATAAGCGTGACATATGCATCGAAATTTTACAATATTTTAACACTATACCTCTCTATGTTTGCGTATTAATATTTGTTTGTTTTGTATTAAACATAATTTTAAATATGACGTATTTGCACTCGTGAAGCCAGATTAAGTATTCAACATTAGTGGTTAAGAGATTTATATAAGGGGCTTATAAAATCAGTTACGGCAACAATTTATGTAATGTCGTTCAATTATTTAACGCAGACCCTGACGCTTGCGGTTTTAGCGTTAAAAATTTTATTAGTAATTTCTCAATCAATTTATCCCATTCAGCGTTTATTATACGGTTTCATTTATTTTATTACGTAAATTTGTATTATATAGCTGTTTTATTTGCAAAGCAACATTTCAGCATTAATCATTATTTAATACACTTTTCTTAAAGTTACGTCCGGGATTTTCTTTTATATAAAAATACATATAGCTCTAATACTCTTCTAATCAGCGGTCGGCGTTTACGCACATCCACAGTTAAACTGCCGCCTTTGAAACCATCGAACAAATGACATATCTTTTTAGAATAAACTAACCTTTTTCACAATAAATTCAAGTCCCGTCGTTCAATATTAAATCCATTTTATATCATTATTTAACGGTCGATTATCTAACCTGGAAGCTTTAGTTACGTCTAGCGGAAGTACTATTAGGTCAAGCCATTCAGTCCTTCAGAATATTAAACATTATTACTTTATTAAAGTTATATAAATGGTTATAACTTCACAGAAATACCTAAAGCTAGCATTCTAGCATTATTCATCATTTCATACACAATCCACGATTATGCCTCGCTTTTGTTTCACTCGAAGAAATTACCGGTTCTATCTCGTATTTTACGTCGAACGCCTGGCGATGCAAGTTTCGTGCACCCACTTTTATTTAGTGTTTCAATTCACGGGTCTGTTTTAGTGGGCAAAACTCCGATAGCAACTGCGCATGCGTTCCCATTTGTTTCATAGCGTCATCCTGTGGTTTAACGGAAGCTCATTTGGGTCAAACCATTCCGCCTCGCGCTCGAACAGAGCCTCTATAATTTCTATTAATCACCGATTATCATCATTTTATAACCCATTATATTATATTACATTGTAGTTAAGTTGTATTAACATTTATAAATGAAGTGACGTCTCACTTATAACAAAATTAGTCAACAACATATCTCATTGCGGTCCCTTTAAGAATAACAGTGACGTCCGACTATTCTACCACATACAAATAACATACAACAAATATCATGATCTCCTCTCAAAATAATAAATACTGCTTTTAATCAATCACAAAGCAGTCTCTCGACTAATATAGCCTGTCTGTTCACAATTATTTGATTCAATTGTGCAGAAACCCCTCGTAACGTTACGTACCAATCTCTGGTAATATATCCTCATATGCGCATTTGTATTTCTGTTGTCTTTCAGCTGAACAGATTTGTCTAAGAATATTAATATCCAATTATTCAAAAGACCTATCGACTGATCTTAAAGCGGCGTATTAAATCCATTTTATGTCAATCTGACTTCCATAAGTTGAGCAAATATATCTCTTATTCAAGGATCTTGTCACGATTACATAACAGCAGCCGTACTCTCTGCTGTGTCAATCACTGACTTTTCTCTCTAATTCACCCAAGAATCTAACGTTTGTAAAAACAAAATGCTTTTCAAACTGACTTCCTCTCAACTTAAACACATATACATACTTTAAATCAATTATCTACGTACCTATCGTTTGTAAAAACAAAATGCTTCTCAAACTGACTTCCTCTTAATATACATAGACTTTAAATCAATTATCTACGTATCTATCGTTTGTAAAAACAAAATGCTTCTCAAACTGACTTCCAAGCGATCGCGTACAATCCAACGCGACCACATATGTGTATACTTCAAATACCGTGGTAAAATCCGAAATCTGGGACTTCGCGTCCAACCAAACGACTTCAAAATTTATCCCTATTTTTCTTACATAAATTCCATCTTCAATATAATTTTGCAAGACGAATTTACCAGCCGCAGCGTTCTCAAACAGACAGAATTCCTAAAACGTGGATAAAGTGTCCACTTACCGTGATTAATGTGGCCGGGAATTCTATTCGTCTTTGAACGCCCCCGCTCGTAAAACGTCGTTCTTAGTCAGGGGTCACCATTTGAAGAGGAATAAATTTATTTGTCCTCTTTTGCGTGTTCCAAAAATATGAAGACAGATTTTTAATGTAAGAAAAAACACCTTTGCAAAAATGTTTTAATAAAAAAACAGAGATCTCTGGACATCGTGACAGACTCCAAACATCACGTAACAGGTGGAATTTCAGAGTGCCGAATGTGTCTCTTCCGCGGGGAAGATGGCTTCTTATAGTTAAACCGACCGCCTCTCTTTCATTTGTAGACAAAACATACTCTCTGGGTACTTTTCCGTGAGCGATGGCGCAAACAGAGTCAGGGGTGTGTGTGTTGGAAGCAGATTCTGTTCTCAAGGACTAAATGTGTGTTTTCGCACAGAACACTGAGAAGGAATTTTTTTAGACCAAACAATATGTTCCAGCTTAGTTCAAGGTCAAATTATACTGAGTTCAACACTATCTCACATCTATAAAACATTTCGACATGGTTAATATAAAGAATTAAAATGTTAATAATGTATAACAATGGTTAATATATGAAATAAAGAATTTAAATGTTAATAATATCTAACACCACCAACAATGAAAAAGTGTTTTTTGATAGCACAACACGTTTTTTTTTACATTCAGCAGTGTCACAATTTGACAAAACAATTTGGCAAACTATTTACAAATGTGTGCAACCGTGGTACTATTTACAATTGTGTGGATGTTTCAAATACAGTTTTTCTTTTTGTAACACTCCTGCGTGCAAGGCGACGCAGCAGGATTTGCACAACAGATTAGTTTCACTGCGATGGCCCCTTAGCGTGCAGACGCTACACTTTCTTCATGGCTTTTTTTTTTCCGGAGAATGTGTGTTTGGCCATGTTGCCAACAAGTCTACTCTCAGGATCATGATACGGTGATGTTACGGTGGTGTTACGTCTGGCTTCCTCATGTCCTTCAGTTCCTATACCGGGTGGTTGATCCATCTTATCCGCTCCATTCATGGTGGCATCATAGTCCATTACCAGTGTCTTCTCCGTGATCAGACTGTACCCACTCCTCCGATGAATATGCATTGGACTCGGGGCACTCTTCGTCGTCCGATTGAACGTCCGCCTGAGCGTGCTCGGTTGTGCTCCGCGTTTTCCGGCGTTAGCATCGCTAGCCGGTGAGGCTTTACAACGTGATCATAGCCGCCGCGTCAACGCTTCCAACTTCGTCACCATCATCATCATTGTCGTCATCAATGTGCTCTTTAGCATTGGTCGATGCTTTTCATCTTTGAAAAAAATGCTCAAGCGTGAGCTGCTTGCAACCGGTCGCTATTATGGCTTCCTCAGCCATTGTCCCCTCAACACTCTAGCTCCGCCTCACGTCTTCTACTGACGCCTACCCAATCTTGTCCAAAGAGAGTCATCGTTGCCATCTAGGGGCCAAAAATAGGCATTATACTAACTAGATCTGCTTGATACTTTCAGCACAGCTGGCCAAGGCTTTCCCAAAAAAAAAAAAAAACTTGGTGAACGTCTTTTAACGTCTTTGGCGCTCCTCCGTAGGTTTTTACTAAACGTCATATAACGTTGTTGGCAGTAAAAGAGTTAATGATAAAAATGTGGCGTAATTTGAGATCAACCCACTGTCGTTCGCTGAACCAATGAGGTTGAGATTTAGCCTGCCCAAATCCTTCAGAGCCCGCCCTCTTCTCTACGAGTACAAATCACGGAGCTCTACAAGTACGAATCAGTTTGGCACCATCTGTAGCGAGAGATTTGGTGCTGTTAAATGATGATATAATTTGTCATCTTTTGCGTGTTCCAAAAATTGGAGATGAGACTTCTTTGCGAAAAAGGCTCCTTCGAAGGATGATTTATTACAGAGATCTCCGGTCACACAAATTGAATATCACGTAAAGAGTGTGTCAATCCAAGAGTGCGTGCCCCCTCCCTTGCGAGAGAGAGCTCTTTATACACCCCAGTCTGTAGTAGAACGCCTTTTTTTCCCCCCATGAATAAGAAAAACAGATTGGTTCTCACAATGTTACATAACAGAAGAAAAACAGAGAAGAAAACAGAATCTCAGTACACAGTTCGCACCTGTGTTCATCTTTTAGACACAACTTATTCTTCAGTGTACCAGTTCGTACTTTTTTCCCAAAACAAAATCTCACAAACAAATTGAACTTGACATCTCCTAATGTAGTATAGTTGTGGGAACTGTGTGTGTGCTTTCTCTCTCACGAACAGAATATGTTCTCACGCAGGACACTGAGAAGAAATTTTAGACAAAAACAAGGTACCAGATAGGTTAAGGTCGAATTATATTGAGTTCAACATTATTTCACCTGCTCTACACATCTATAAAACATTTCAACATGGTTAGAATATGAAATAAAGAATTAAAAATGTTAATAATGTTAACAGTGCAAAAGTCAAGTGACTGGACAGCAGCAGAAAAAACACTTGTGACTCCTAGTGGCGACTTCTTTGACTACAAGTTCTCATCTCTACAGGTACAAATCACGACTTTTACAGATACAAATTTACACTTTTTTCTACAGGTACCATTTTTTTTGGTCACAGATACAATTTTAATTTATAAATTTTTTCACAGATACACATTTTTTTACAGGTACAAATCATGACTTTTACAGATACAAATTCATACTTTTTTCTCCAGGTACAATTATTTTTTTTTAACTCTTTGACTGCCAGACGTTTTCAGAAACGGGAAGTCGCCAGTGCCAGCCGATTTAAGCATTTTGACTGATCTTTTCAAGGTCCACAGAAAAGGTTGTGTTTGGACTATGGAAACACACATACTACCAAATAATATATATATATAATATAATGTAATACACCACCACCAACAATGAAAAAGTGTTTTTTGGTTGCAAAATACGTTTATTTCCATTCAACAGTGTAACAATTTGACAAAACAATTTCGCAAACTATTTATAAATGTGTGCAACTGTGGTACTATTTACAATTATGTGAATGTTTCAAATACAGTTTTTCTTTTTGTAACACTCCTATGCGTGCAAGGAGACTCAGCAGGATTTGCACAACAGATTAGTTTCACTTACGATGGCTCCTTTCGCGTGCAGACGTTACACTTTCTTGATGGCCTTTTTTTCCGGGGAATAACAAGTAGCAGACTGTAACCACTCCTCCGATGAATATGCATTGGACTCGGGGTACTCTTCGTTGTCCGATTGAACGTCCGCCTGAGCGTGCTCTGTTGTGCTCCGCGTTTTCCGGTGTTAGCATCGCTAGCCCGTGAACCTTTATGACGTCGTCATAGCCGCCGTGTCAGCGCTTCCAACTTCGGCGTCAACCTCGGAGTCACCATCATCATCATCGATGATGGTCATCGTCGTCATCAATGTGCTCTTTAGCGTTGGTCGATGCCTTTCATCTTTGAAAAAAATTCCCAAGTATGAGCTGCTTGCAACCGCCATTGTTTGCTTCCTCAGCCATCTAGCTCCGTGTCAGGTTCAGATGTAGACATTTATCAAATAAAGAGAGAAGAAGCATCTGGTTCCAAATTTATTACTCATGAGGACTCATGAGGAAGAGAAAACTGCAGCCTTAGTTTGATCGGTACAGAGTCTCTCTTGGTTCATCACTCAAATAGTCCCCTTATATGTACTAATCGGGGCATCTGATTACATGACAGAAAGAGAAAAACAACTCCTATCTCACTTCACACTCTCTAATGCGGCATGCAAGTCCAGGGACCCTGGCGTTGACGTGTGTCACGTCTTCTTATCAGTTGTCCCCACTCGGCAGCTGAGTCGTCCACTTGCAACTTCACCAAATACAATAACACTCCTTTGCAATACATAGCAATCATAAACAGAAATTACTACACTATTACGTTGACTTGTGTTTCCCAAGAGGCAATTTACTTCAACACGGCAAATGTATAATAATCCTCCAAAATAATTCTTACATTTCCCTCCTGTTTATTCTACATTTGCCTCCAAAAATTTTGTCATCAAAAGAACTTTGATTTAAAGGTTTTATTTAGTTGAATCATTTACTGGATGACAAACTTAAACATTCCATCATGTCCCCTTTTTATGTTTTAAGTTTTAAGGTGTGTAAAATAGGACGGCAGGAGAAAATATCTCATCATTGGTTTGGTCATTAGTGTCCCCTCCATCACCACAATTTGCAGAAATAAGCAAAGGGTACATCTCTTGTAATTTAGAATTTGTGGGAGCGATGACGGTTGAGACAAGTCGGACGAGTAATGCGCGAATGCAGGGAATACAACAACATCCACACAGCACAAGAATTGAGGTGAACAGAGTCATAGAAATCATGACAGAAAATACCAAACTTTTATATTTGCCAAACGTTTTTTTTCCCACCACTCGTCCCATGCTGAGGTGGACACACCTGAGTGTTCTTTCATCTTTCGATTCAGGGTGCGCAGGCCTTCAATGGCTCTCGTGAAGGACCCATCTGGAGATGTGTTGTTTGGTATAAATGTACAACACTGGTCCCCAAACATAGCGCAAACGCCACCTCACTCTGCCAGTAGCATGTCGACCGCAATGCGGTTCTGGAACGCCATGAGTGATGTTGCAGCCAATTGTTCTCTGACAGCTATAAATCCTTCTTCAGTATAATTCCCCAATTTTTGTACATTGTAATGGATGTAGTTGATTCGGTCTACATTTTTATTGGGTGTGACCCATATGAAAATAGATTCCCACCCCGCTGCAATTTGATTTGCCAACTTATACTCATCCGGAACGCCGTGAGGAACTCCAATTGCATCCAAATAGGTTGGTCCACCGTCCCACCAGGAAGCACGTCGCTTTCTTGAGAGATGGTGGAGGGGATCATGAGCTGAAACTGCTCTCTGAATATCCCCCAGTGTGGATGGAAAAATAAACACCGGTAACTGCAGAGACACCAATGCACAACCACCAGTTGCATCTATCAAAGAATCAAACAATTTGGTGAATGAATAGCCTTCTCGGTCACAAAGACCACACAACATAGTACCGCAAATCTTATCCACGCAATAGCCATGTCGACCGAGAACCCCTAATTAGGTTAGGCGTCTTGGAAAACTTCACTGACCGCAGGTATTTTCAGATTCTATATATCTGCTCCCACCTTTGAATCAGACTTTCGCTCACCCTCCCTGTTGGGTTTGTCGGTTGAGATGACCTTTTTACAATGCGTAAGATGTATCCAAGTGCTCCTTACTTCAATCTTTATGGCCGTCGGCGTGGTCAGCAGCACTTGATGAGGGCCTTCCCACTTTGGAGAATTCCAGTGCTTCTTTTTGAGGCTTCGGATCAGTACCCAGTCTCCTGGAGCTACTAGTTCTTCCTGTTGGAGAGAAGCACAATCGCCTTCTGGTAATTTCAATTCATCTCTTTTCTCTAATGTTTTTCGCATGTAATCGGCCAAACTGGCTTCGTTGCCACTGTTAATGATAATAAATAATAATAATAATAAAAAATTTTGAGAATAAATTAAAGCCATATGTCGTATATATTTTGTGTATCTATCCTACCATTCCCCCTGTTGACACATGGGTCACACCATGTGTCAATATAGCGGCCCACTTATAAAGATTTTTATTTAATTTAATATCACATTTTCTTCGATGGCTTTTTGTTTGTCATCCTGTTGGGAAGCTGATTTTTCTAGTCGTGTATTTTTTCTATTGTGGGGACAGTGCCTCAAAAAATGCCCTGTCTCCCCACAACACTAACAGGTGACTTCTTTTGGGCCCTTGCCGGCGGGTCCCACTTTAAATTGAGGTCTACCCCTTCCTCGGCCCCTGTTCCTATTGTGGGGAGACAGGGCATTTTTTGAGGCACTGTCCCCACAATAGAAAAAATACACGACTAGAAAAATCAGCTTCCCAACAGGATGACAAACAAAAAGCCATCGAAGAAAATGTGACATTAAATTAAATAAAAATCTTTATAAGTGGGCCGCTATATTGACACATGGTGTGACCCATGTGTCAACAGGGGGAATGGTAGGATAGATACACAAAATATATACGACATATGGCTTTAATTTATAATAATATAATAATAATAATTCTTACACTCCGCCTCACGTCTTCTACTGCCGCGTCAACGCTTCCAACCTCGGAGTCACCGTCATCATCATCGATGATGATCATCGTCGTCATCAATGTGCTCTTTAGCGTTGGTCGATGCTTTTCGTCTTTGAAAAAAAATGCTCGAGCGTGAGCTGCTTGCAAACCGGTCGCCATGTTCTCTTCCCTTCCCAGCCATTGTCCCCTCTAGCTCCGCCTCACGTCTTCTACTGACGCCTACCCAATCTTGTCAAAAGAGAGTCATCGCTGCCCTCTAGGGGCCAAAAATAGTTATTAGGCTCACTAGACCTGCTTGAAATTTTCACCACAGCTGGGCAAGGCTTTACTCCACCCGTTTCAAAAAAATAAATTAAAAAAATGGGTGGACGTCTTTTAACGTCTTTGGCGCTCCTCCGTAGGTTTTTGCAGAACGTCATTTAACGTCTTTGGCAGTAAAATAGTTAATACAACTAAAAAATTTAGTTACTTTTGCACCATATTTACCTCCATACCAAAAACACCATCATTGCTTGCTTCTTCATTTGCGTACTCGTACGTAGAGGTTGTTGCTGTGTTTTTTTCTCTTTGGTTTTGTTTAGATCACATATGATTATGGGAGATTTTTGCCTGGAAGAATTTTTTTTTGGGGGGGGGGGGGGGGGTCTCTCACACACATATATATGGTCTCCCAGGTGGGGAAGAAAACTCCCGCCAAGCTGCACTGAAGGCAAGTGACGGTAACCACTTCGCCACCGGAGGCCCTTTTGTCAGGAAGACTAGATTTCAGACCTCAACGTGAGTTACGTTGTGGGTACCAGACACTGATCTGTATATAAAAATGGATAGCTGATAGGCCAAGACTTTTGAAGCTGCGACGTCGCCATATTGGTACTCCCAAGAAACGTTTCTCGGACGGCAATCTTACACATTTGCAGTATCGCAATTGGAGAACATTTGAGACAATACTTAGTAGAAACAACATGATTTATGAATGTTTTAAAATTTTAAACATAAACAAGAGGACTTAAGACATTTTACAACTTGCCTTAAATACATGTATAAATTATATGCTTGATGTTCACAGGAGGAAATATATTTCTTCTTCTACGAGCACAAGCGGCCATCTTGCCACAGTCACCTCGCTCCGCCTCTCTCATTCATTACTATGTGTTTTTATTGTAGATGTTCTTTTAAATAACTCAAAATAGCGGTTTACCAAAAATCAACTTATCAAGCAGTTTAGTTTATAAGCGGTTATTATATTTCATACTTGTTAATAATTAATAATAAATCATCTCTTTTTAAAGCAAGTTCCTGCTTCCTCCTCCTTTCTGCAGTTTTGGGAAACCTTAAAATGTGTAAATAAATAAAATATCCAGTTGAATTATTGTCAACATTTTTAATTCATATTTCATTTTACATCAAGGACACACCTTAAAAAGACTGGACTAGACAAGATTAGAAGAGAATGCAATAGAAAATTAGCAAATTTATTCGTGCCCAGGAAAAACTTTCAAATAATAATAACAATAATAATAATAATATATATATATATATATATATATATATATATATATATATATAATGTTATATTCTGCATCTAAGTTGAACTTTGAAGTTTACAGAACAAACATGGCAACAATTATTCTTTGAATGTCTCAAACAACATAGGGATATTGCCAGAAGGAACATCATGTATGGATCCAGCAATACAAATACAATAATAATAATAATAATAATAATATTTTCAATTTGTAATGCATTTTTCATCAACATGATCTCAAAGTGCCACAGAGTAAAGAAAAATGTTTAAATCATATTAATAATTAAAAGTTACAGGCCTTTCTAAATAAAAAAGGTTTTCAGGCCTGATTTAAAAGAGTCCAGGCTCTGGGTGGCCCTCAACTGGGTTGGGAGGCTGTTCCAGAGTTGTGGTGCGGCTGCGCAAATAGCTCGGTCTCCCATGGTGGAGAGCCTGGTACTGGGGACTTGGAGGAACAAGGTGTTTGAAGATCCGAGGGTGTGGGTGGAGGACTGTAGCTTGATGAATTCTTTGAGGTAGATGGTGATGTGTTTGCATTTATTGGCTCTCATCAGCACCATTTTGGATGTATTGCAGCTTCTGGATGGACTTGCCTGGTAGCCGGTGAATAGCCCATTGCAATAATCCAGTCGAGAGGAGATGACCAGTTGTTCTGCTGTTGGGAGGGACAGCGTGGGGCAGAGTTTTGAGATATTGCAAAGGTGGTAAACTGAGGTTTTGAATACCAAAAAATTAATCCTTCCACATGGGGTGACCACATTTCTGAAACATTTAGAATCAACCATCGATTGTTGAGTCATTGCTTTAAAGGGGGATGGAATTGCTTTAATTATTCTATTGAACTAGGCTGAACTAGGTGAAGGTTGTTTCACACAGAAGTCCTTATGATTTTAAACAATTACCATGCTCATTCATTAGATGTTAAACAGCCTAAATTCCTTTATCCGTCCAGTTTCCTAAAAACAATGACTTATGATTAGCCAGAATATAGCTGTTATTCCACAGGAGTCTTTGTGCATAACAAATGAATTGAGCCATTTTAATTTTAGAGCACCATTCATAACTGAAAAATATATTGCATTTAATCCACCCTCTTCAATACTCTTAACCACATCAGCTATTCTAATATACTGAAATTAGTTTTTCAAAATAAATGTGAAGTTCAAAGCATTGATGAGTAATAGCCAGCCATCACATGGTCTATGGTGCACCTGACACCATTATGGTTGCCGGTGCCCTTCCGGTTATGGCATTCATTCAAAACAGCTATCTCCTCTTCCTCACCCATAATGAAACACTGTTTTGGGCCTGTGTAGAACAGTCTGCCATCTGTGGATATTATTTTTCCCAAACAAAAAACTTTGGATGGGGAAAAGGTTGACGACTGTAGTTATTCACTAAAAACGTCAAGGTCCATTCTCAAATGAATAATGTTAAATAACAACACTATTGTTGTGCTTGTTTTTTTATTATTACTGGGAGGCATTAGTCAGTATTATGTGAGTGGTGTTTAGTTTGATTGGTGTCGAAGTAAGTTCAACTAATGTTGGAATGTAATGCATGAGTACAATAAAGTGCTATGTGGAAACTTTAGCATCAGTGCTAACCAATGGGGGTTTCCCCCCTTTTGAATTACACGACGTAATCCTTTCAGGATGATTTTTTTTACTGAGCGACTAATGCTCCATTTCTCATCTTTTCCCCAACTGGAATCAAATGCTCCAATTCCTAAGTATGTTTTGATTTGCTGATAAAAGTTGAAGACATGCATGATGCTCGATCAAATAGCGGGAAACACGTGCACATTACCTGAGGCGATCTTCTTGCACATCCGTGCAACAATCGTGTCCTAGTGTAGTTGCCATAGGTTAGTGAGCCAAGATGGCTGACCTGCCACACATGCGTGTGCAGATCGTGCAGGGACTGCAGATAGTTGTGACGGTGCATACACTCAGAAGGTCGAATATCTTGGATCGCTAACTATGGCTACACTAGAATAACATACCTTTATAATGCATGTGCAATGATGCCCTCTGGTATAATATATTTTCATTATCTTTAAAAATTAAGTTCTACTAAAACTGTTGTGGTTGTGATTTGTGTCCATTTTGATTGCAATATTGACCAACACCCTTCTCTATTCACCAGGGCAGTGCGAGAGGGCTGGGTAGAGCTACTGGAGAGCAGGGCTCGTTCTGCACACCTGCAGGACATCAGCAATCAGCCGGCTTCTTAAGCCGGCGCTCCACCTGTGCCAGACGATTTTTGCCCCAAGATCAATCAACCCTGCTTTCCAGTTGCTCGAGTTGAGATTTATGTTGATTTTTCCCTGATGGTGATTTTTTGTTTTGACCTTTTGCAGGAAGAGTTTTTCCCTGAGAAGGTGATTTTTTTGTTTGTGTTTAATAAACTTTTGTTCACGATTCTGCATCTGGGTCCTTGCCATTGACCACGCGGTCACAAAAACATTACATGAAAGAAATTAGAGATGGAATTAAGATGAAATACCTCATTTCTATTAACACTAGGTGTCATGTTAGAAGTGAGATTGAGGACCCAAATGTGACGAAGCAGGGTGAGGAGGCAGAGGTGAAGTTAAAGAGGGATCTAAATAAACAAAAGCAAGGAAGTAAATGAGGTACTGGTCAGAAAAAAAACTCCAAGAAGGCAAACAAGACAAAACTGCGGCAGCATGTCAGGAGGAAACAATAATGGATCAACACAGGACAGAGGGGAGACGAGATTATGGACGTTTTCTCAATATCAAGAACACAGCAACGTATTGGGATGAACGGCTCTCGGGATGGGTTGCTGGGCTGACAGTCGGGTCGGCTGGGGGGTGGTGAGCGGAGGACACTGCTGGTGGCCCTTGCTGGTCCTTCATTGCCTCAAGTTGGCCACCCAATTGTGCCACATTTGCTGTGAGCTGTTGTAGATGATCCATGAACTGAAGCAAAGAGGACTCCTGCTGGCTCACCTTTGCTGCCTGGCTGGAGAATGCTCGTTTAAGGCTCTCTGATTCTGCTGGGTCCATTCTGGCCAGACGATCAATGGCAAGGACCCAGATGCAGAATCGTGAACAAAAGTTTATTAAACACAAACAAAAAATCACCTTCTCAGAAAAAAACTCTTCTTGCAAAAGGTTACAAACACAAAATCAAGGGAAATATCAACATAAATTTCAACTCGAGAAACAGGCTGGAGAGCAACTGGAAAGCAGGGTTGTTTGATCTTGGGGCAAAAATCGTATGGCACAGGTGGAGCGCTGCCTTAAGAAGCCGGCTGATTGCTGATGTCCTGCAGGTGTGCAGAACAAGCCCTGCTCTCCGCAGAGCTCTGCCCAGCCCTCTCACACTGCCCCGGTGAATAGAGAAGGGTGTTGGTCAATATTGCAATCAAAATAGACACGAATTACAACCACAACAGTTTTAGTAGAACTTAATTTGACAGAGAGCACTTGAGTCTTGACTGAGTTCCATGTGTAACAGTTATTATCATTTATAATTTCATTCTGATATTTGTCAGGAAATGTAGATAATTAGGCAAATTAGACCACCATTCCAAGTTAACTGGAAAAAACGTTTCCAAATAGTGTTACATATATTTTTACTTTTCATAGCTTTGCAAATGTGCATTACACAGCTGCACAGCACAATCTTTCAAGGGCCAATTTGCACGGCAACTCAGGTACACAGCAGAAACGGTGTCTATAGTGGGCCAGTAATAGCATATTTCCACTGGAGCCCAGCAAAGCACTGCTCGACTTGCTGGCGGGTCAGCTCAGCCCAACCCATGCACACACTGCGTTTCCACCTCCAATGTGCATCTGGGACACTGAGCGGAAGTAACGCATAACCAGCTGCGACACAATAGTTGAGCGCGGGAAACAACACATAACCAAAACAAGGAAGCCATGGAGGACGACGCTGCCCGGTATCGGTTGCTCGTTCTTTGTGGTGCTTCAGATGCATCAGAGCTCGAAACGCAAGGAGGATCGCCGCCGCGAAGAAAAGGATGATGTTTTATCGTCGGAAAGCCCTTGAGGCTATACACGCTGATGCACTGGGAGCAAAGAAAAAGACGAACACTTGTCAAAAAGGACACGTCTAAGGTTATTTTTCCCCCCTCGTCGATGTCTATTACTGATGGCATCACATGACCGACCGCCCAATCAACTGCCGTGGTGTTTTATGTTATGTCCTGTGCTCGCTCTGGCCCAACGTAGGCATGAGGGCCGCGAGCAGCTCCGCACGGTCCACTTCCGACACAATCAGCTGTAATGGAAACGCTCGCCAACACCGTGCTGGCTTTGCACGTAGCGGTGCTGGGCTCCAGTGGAAATACGCTATAAGTACCTCGTAAGTACCTTGTTGTCATAACAAAAGCGCCTGAGTTTCGGGTCAACGGATCCATCTCTGGTGTAAGGAGATAAGTGTCCCAACGGGCCCACCCTCGGTAGAGCTAGTATGGTATAGTGGCTAGCAGGTTGTAACATGGCTAGCTGCTGATAAAGCAGAGGCGACTAACATTTTTAATCTTAATTAATCACATGACTTCAATAGTTAACTCACGATTATCTGCATCTTCTACCGCTTATCTGAGGTCGGGTCACGGGGGCAGCAGCTTTAGCAGGGAAGCCCAGACTTCCCTCTCCCCAGCCACTTCAACCAGCTCCTCCAGCGGGATCCGAAGGCGTTCTCAGGCCAGCCGAGAGACATAGTTTCTCCAGTGTGTTCTGGGTCCTCCCCGGTGGGACATGCCCGGAACACCTCTCCAGGGAGGCGTCTAGGAGGCATCCGAACCAGATGCCCGAGCCACATCAACTGGCTCCTCTCAACGTGGAGGAGCATATACATACATATATATATATATATATATATATATATATATATAATTAACAAGAAGTCCACTTTCAAACGTATTTATAAATATATTATCTATTAGTGTAGCTGTATCAATCGTTATTCTGCTAGGTTTTCATAATTACAGGGAATTATTACTATACATTGTATTTATAAAATCAGTTGTTTTCTGATACCCATTTGGATTCAACAAGTCAATGTTAAAATCACAACACATTATTTGTGTTTTTTTAAATAATTTGTGTAACTGACAATGTCCGTTAGTTTTTCATTAAATATATCAAGACATGATCCTGGTGTCCTATACATACAACTTAAAATGACCCTTGGCGTATTTTTATTATGTACTTCAATGGTTAAACATTCCATTACGATGTCAATGGTGGTAGTCAAATGTTCAATTTTACTGCTTCTTTGAGCTTTGTCTACATATATTGCGACACCCCCTCCCCTTCTATTTTCCCTATTTGTTGCAAACAATTCATATCCTTACAGTCCCATGTCACTCATGTATTCATTACCAAGCCATGTTTCTGATACAGCAATTATTTAGAATTTATTTAATTTATTCAGGGATTCTATGATTTTTGTAGACTTCTACTATTGAAATGTTTAATTGAAAGTACATTTTTATATTTTTGTTGAATAGATCGTCCATATAATAGTTGCAAGTGAAACTGCAGTAATCATTTTTGTAGAAGTAATTGTGTGGGTCCAAATTATTCTCAGGGTCGAATGTTTTGTAGTCAGTGTATTCAAATGTTTTCAAGTCCATATTATTTGTGTTCATCATGTTCATCTTTCCTTGTGTTACTGTGCTGTTATTGATATGTACAGAAAGGTATTTTTGTCATCATCTACAGTGAGTTTATTGTATTAAATGCCCTGGAGATAGTATATTTCTCATGCTTTTGTGGTTTATTTGCCTTTACTGAGTTTTGGTGTCGGGTCGCGGAGGCAGCAGCTTTAGCAAGGAATCCCAGACTTTCCTCTCCCCAGCCACTTCAGCCAGTCCTCCGACGGGATCCCAAGGCTTCCTCAGGCCAGCCGAGAGACATAGTCTCTCCAGCGTGTCCTGGGTCATCCCCGGGGCCTCCCGCCGGTGTGACATGCCCGGAACACCTCTCCAGGGAGGCATCCAGGAGGCATCCGAACCAGAAGCCCGAGCCACCTCAACTGGTTCCTCTCAACGCAGAGGAGCTGCTGCTTCCGCGACCCGAGCCCGGATAAGCGGTACATGATGGATGGATGGATGGATGAGTTTTGGTGTACTAGTGCGAGCATGAGTAATCAACTTGTCATGTCGTAAGTATGCAATTTCTCCCCTCTCTCTTGCAGCTCTGTTCAGGCAACAGTTCTTTTATTTTCCTTTTAACAGCATCTGTATAGTCCTCAATTATGAAATTGTTTTTCCCTTAAGATTTTTAGCTTTTTGTAGAATAACTGATTTATCCTTAAATTTTTGCAGCTTCACTACCACCGGCCTTGGTTATTCCTTAACTGTCCTCACTAAATTTTCCTGTGCGATGGGCCCTTTCTATATCAACTGTTAGCTGATTTTTTAGGTTTTTAGTTATCACTTTCATAAACTTTCCACCATGACTCTCCTGGTGACTCTAGAATTCCATCAAAGAATAAATTGTTTCTCTTGGACTGTCCTTCCAAATAATCAATTTTGTCAGAGACAACCAGCATACTATCACATACTTTGAAAACATCCCACTGTATAGCTTTGTTGCGCTCCATCTGTTTATCCTTGTCAATTTCTAAATTGTCCACTTCTTTTTGAGTGTATTGTAAGTTTATTTTTACCCTGTGAGAGTGCATCTAATCTGTTGTTTGTTGAATCCACAATTATCGATACGAAACTTTTAAAATTGTCCTGTTGTTGTAGTAATGCTATGAATATGTTTTTTTGCTGCTGCATTAGTTCATTTACTTGAGTCATGGAGACAAACTCCTCGTCTGATTTCTAATCAGCCTTTTGTGGCGACATCTTGAAAGCCTACCTTTTACAACTAGGACCCCAGTGGTTTGTCGCTGAGTCCCGCAATGACACAGGCGTGCAAACAGGCAACAGCAATGCAGCGGGGACTAGATTTCGTTTTACAACCCACAGGAAACACATAGCTCAGCGCCTACAGACAGGAAAGCCTGTTTAGCAAGCAAACTAGCAATAAGACTGCTTATCAGTCCCCAGACCATCTTTTATGGTCTGGTCTATCCACAGGAATCGCCCCTTAGAAATTATACGGTACAACAGTGCCCTCCAGCGATCACTAGGGGTGTTAGAAAAAATCCATTCGGCAATATATCGCAATATCACAGCGTGCAATTCTCGAATCGATTCAATATGTGGCTGAATCGGTTTTTAATTTTTTTTTTTATGGGAATATTCAACAAAACGTCTTACTTAGGGTTAGGATTTACACATTAAGTATGGAAGAATGTTATATTAATGGAACATTAAGCCTTAATATTTTATTTCAGTGCTGTTCAAACATGAAACAGACTGCAACCTGAATTTTCAGATAGATAATTACATTTTCATACAAATCTTACAGTGTACATGTACAAGTTTACTGATGATTAGTATTTTCTAAATTTGATTTAAAATCGCAATAATCAATTTATAGATTTGTGTCGGTATGTATTATCATTTGTCTTGTGGGTCTTGCTGATATTTTAGAAGGTTATCCACTTCCCAGGCTGGATTGTAGTAATTTTCAGTGTTCTCTAGTTGCAGATGATCTGCTACACAGTGGAATAATGAATTTTTTTAGATTACTTTATAGATTTCCCCAGACAGATGTGCAGTAATTTCCCACTTCATTGTCATTTTCCCCTAAGATTTATTTTTCTCACAGCATGATTGACCTGTATGGGTTCACCTGGGTAAGACTAAAGTGATGTGGTTATGTCTCTGTTTCAATCAGTGATGCACAATTTCTTTGCTAAACCTCTCATTTCATTGGTCCATTTCAGTGGTTAGTTTAGCTACCAATTTGTCCTACCTGATCCTACTTGACTGCTTGTTTTAAGCAATGCAGCTCAGGGTTCACTTACTTTTGCACCTACCTGAATTGACCAAAAACTATTTTTTTTTTATTATTTTTGACTACACAATTGATAAAATAAAATAAAGAATAACAATGCATTGAAATGCTAAACCTACACCTGTTATTTCATATAAAATGTAATGGTTCATATTGAACAACAAAATCAGGTTGAAACAATTGGAAAATCCAAATTGCTCAAGAGGTTCAAAATTATTATTTTTCTTAACTTTCGGTTTATTCAGTTTTCACATTCACAACAGATGAGAAATAACCAAATACTCAAACAACCAATCCCCATCCCAGATCATTCACTCTGCCACCTACTCCAATGAAACCAGGACATTTGAAAGTGAAATACCAGGCATAAAATACAGATTTCAGACATCAATAAAGAAAACATATGCATGAATAAACAATCAAAATAAAAATTTAAGTGAACTGAAAGGCCTTACTGAGGCAAAATCTGACTATTTGCAGTGTTAACAAAAGACAAAAAGGATGTCCATACCTTGTAAATGACGATGCTTTTTTAGATTAAGTTAGTCTAATCTTTTCCAATTTCGGAAAATAAAAAACTTCCCTGACCCAATCAGTGTAGGTAGGTGGAGCTGGCGACTTCCACCTCAACAGAATCAATCTCCTGGCAAGCAACGTCGTGAATGCAATCATATTCCTCATCTCAGATTAAAGGTCAGAACTCGAAAGGCATACTCCAAAAAGTGCAGTCAGGGCCTCCGGGTCAATCTTTCTCCCAGCAATATTGGATAATGTGTTAAATATATCAGACCAGAAATTATACAAAGAGGAGCAGCCTCAAAACATATGCAAGTAGTTTGCTGCGTCATGTTGACATCGATCACATTGAGGAGATACTGTATCAAACACCTTTGCAAGCCAAACCTTAGTGTAAAAAGCTCTATGTAAAATACGTGTAACCCACCTATCAGATTAAGTAAGATAAATATGAAATAGATCTTTAAATTAAAATTTGACAAACTTGGACTATCAGAAGAACCCAGTTTTTTATGGAGCCATGTGTGTTTGTGCAACAATAATGACGTAACACAGATTAACAGTTGAGTAGCAACGCATGTATTGTTACAACATGGGAAAAAAACAATTTGTATGGAAAATAATAAATTGAAAGAAAATTGTGCGCACCAAAAAAAATAGCTCAGTCCTTTTAATTAAACTCAAATTGTTAGGGCCCTTTCTATAAAGTTAACTTGTCCTGTGTGACTGTTTGTCACGTCCAAGGGTAAATCTAAAAGATGATGAAATGTTTGTCCTACCACGACCAACCGTCCAGCAGGGAGTATGAAGTTGTGTTTTGTGTGTTTCTTTCTCCTCGAGGGTTCTTGGGTTAGCTCACTATTCAGATGTGATCCAGAATTGTGGACTGGTCCTTAGATTCGTCCGTACCAACAGAAAAAAAACTGACCTAAAGACAGGGTCGCATTTGTATCTATTAATCTATATTCAATACAAAATTACTAAAGGCTTCAAATATCAATAGCTGTGCTATGTGCTACATATTGTCTAAAACCTTGTAATTCAGTACCAATTCTCAGTTCCGTTTTGTTGTACAACAGTTCAATATCTATCTTCAATTATATAGAGTAGATACATTTAACTCTCAAGCATTAAAATACTCCTAGAATCAATAATTCACAGTAGTATTTGATCATATATCATGGTAGGTAACCATAAACATTCACATATTGTTCCTTTACGGTCTAAATTGTCCAAAACATCACATACAGCTTATTAAAATGACAAAATGTAAATAACATCACATTTAATATGAAATCATCTCAAAAAGAGATTTCAAAACACTAGCGTACTTAATTGCTATTCTTACATTATGGGCCTTCTAATATAACGAAGAACTGCACTAAAAATTCACCTCTTTATCTGCATCAATTCACAGTTGGAAATACATATATTCACTCAACATCAATTGCATTTGAAGGAGGTAGTTAAAAATCCATACTTTTGCGTGTCCAATAAATCAACTTGTGAGATAAGAAATGAACAGAGTTTCCTGCGCAGGATAATTCTTAAAGGAGATCTCCTGTTACACCATTGAATCAAACTCAGACAGGTTTTGATCAACAATGCACACCCTTCTCTCGAAGGGCCAGCCTTTTATTACAATTCAGTCTCCAAGCAGAATACCTCTCCCTTCAATGAATAGGCAAATGTGTTATACAGTTGAAGGACATGTCAAACGACAGAACTCTTAGTACAGTTGCAGCTGTATTCGTCTCTAGCCAAAATATATATTTTCACGGCACTTTTCGTATTCTTCTCCATAACAAAAATCTCACAAACAAGTTGACCCAGATGCACAGTGGCCGTGACTGATGAAGAAAGTAAAGTGTGTGTGTGTTATTTCAAAACTAATTCTGTTTTCATGACCGAGATGTGCGTGTACAAATAAAACAAGGAATTTTGGACCAATCAGTGTATACCAGCCAAAGGAGTGTGTGTGTGTTTTTGAGACAAATTCTGGTTCAAGGGCTAAATGTGCTTTCGCACAAAACGCTGAGAAGGAACTGTTTTAGACTAAATAATATGACCCAGCTTAAGGCCAGACCATATGAGGTCGACATCATCTGTTCTGCTCAGGACACAAAATATGTCTTATAGGTTAATATGAAGAATTAAAATGTTCATAATGTGTAACAATAGTTGATATATGAAATTAGGTATTAAAAATGTTATAATATCTTTCAGTCCGCCCTTTGGGCTTTTTAAATAAAGCCCAACAACTAAATATTTAAACATTTTTAGCAAAGATTCCAGCGGGATTTGCATTATCGCAATGGCAGGTGCAACAGTAGAATAAAAGGGAAAAAAATAAAAAACATTCTTTTTAGCAGGAGAGGAGGTCAGTCATATGTCAAAACAATGTGATTCATTAAAAGATTTTTTGTTTTTTTTCGTTTTTTTTTGTGTTTTTTCTCTTTTTTTCAGCAAAATAAGCATATCATATATGAAGACAGTGTGTTGTGGTTATGTCAAAAAATTGTGGCGGGGGATTTCAGGAATAGAAAATTGGCATGGCAGTCAGTATGAGAAGGCGTGTCATTATGTACGTGCAATTGGAGACGCGATTGAAGACTTGTTGTCGTTTGGGCTAGGGAAGTTGTTGGGTCTGATATTACAGATCCCCTTAGTTACTGACCGTGCACCAAGGAAAAAGGAGGCAGAAGCTGTTGCTTTGTTTTATTGCAACCGCGGCTGGGAGAGGAGAGGAGGCGCGAGACCTTAACTCACGCTCGGCTCCTTCCGACTCTCTGTCCTCCCCCGGCCACCTCGTCGCTTTTATTACAGTTAAGTTTCAGTTTCGTTTCATACGTCATGGAAAAATACAAAACATTAGAGAAAGTTGAGCGGCGCCTCTAAACGACAGTTGATAATATAAAAACATAAAAATATATACAGGATATTCTTTAAAATACACATAATGTTAAGACTACTGTTTTAAGCAACTTCACATTCCCTCCTGTTGTGGATTTAAAAGGACATCAGTAAATACTAAAACAATTAAGTTTTCTCAGTATTACTTCATTAATAGATTCACAACATTTGAACCATTCTCAGGAAATGGCGAAAACCCTTAACTTAAAGGGAAAAATTCCATAACTCCCCCACCGCACGGTGACGAGAACCTCTTGGTCTGAGAATGGAACTGAATTTGAAGTTAGGAAAACGCAATAAGATGAGGGTCACACTTTTGTGTCGGTCTCCACAGTGTCAACATAATCCTCTACGCGTAGTAAGTTATATTGATACATCTGGGCCACGAACATACGGGCGACTAATCTCTTAGACATTGGGACAATACAACAGGAACAAATAACACATAATAAGATAAACATTATAATGATCAAAGTCCAAACAATGTCTGAAAAAGGGTCATCTTCTCCTTTGTTCTTCTTCTTTTTGACAAGAATCAGGGGGTAATCCCTTATCTGAGTTCGGTGACCTTTTTGCAGTGACTCTGGTGGATCCACGTCTCTCTCTCAGCGATTTTGAGAGCGGTGGGTGTGGTCAGGAGAACAACGAATGGGCCGTCCCAGCGTGGGCTCGACCATGTTTTCCTTTTTATCACCTTCACCAACACCAGGTCACCCGGGGTCACCGTTTCCTGTGCAGGAGGAAGAGAAGTAGAGGGCAGATCATTTGCTCTTGACACAGTCCGTTCTTTAAACAAGTCACATAACCATTTAGTCAGTGGATCTGCCTCTCCTGTTTTGTCTGACCATGGCTGATTTTCCCATAAGGGGAGCACAAAGGGTCTGCCCGTTACTGCCTCAAAGGGCGTGATCCCTTGTGGGTTTGGCGTTATTCTCATGTAAGTTTTTACTAGAGATAAACACTCAGGCCATGGTTTTTTGGTTTCTTCCATGGTCTTTTTGAGTCTTAGTTTAATAGTACCGTTGGTCCGTTCAACTAAGCCTGCGCTCTGTGGGTGATATACACAATGATTTTTTAGGGTGATCCCTAAGTGAATGGCCATATTGTCAACGATGGTATTTACAAAATGGCTACCGTTATCACTCCACAAGACTCGTGGAATGCCATGTTCTGGTATTATGTGTTTACAAATAGCTTTAGCTACTGTGAGGGCGTTTGGATGTTTTGAAGGAACAAGTTCAACCCATTTAGTTAGTGAGTCTACTAACACTAAACAGTACTTGTGCTGACCACTTTTGTGTAGTTCAATAAAGTCCATGTGTAAAACTTCAAATGGGTAGGAGCCCACTGGGCATTTCCCTCTCTGTGGTCTTAAGTTTCCCTGAGCATTGTGACGACAACACACCATACATGACCTACAAAAAGTTTTAAAATAGGTTTGCAAGCCCTGTGGTATTGTCATTGTCTGTTCTACCATAGATATCATCCCTCCTGTTGAGACATGGGACTTGCCATGACTCAATGTGGCTACTGCGTGGAACAGACTGCGGGGGATGACTGGTCGGTCTTCTTTGTGGTAGAGGCCTTCTGGGGTGAGTTCAATGTTCATCATTTTCCATAGTGTTTTTTCTTTGTCTGGAGCGTTGTTTTGCATGTCAATTAGTACTTGTTTTGGAATGTTGTTGTGTTGTTGTGTTTCTTTGTGGTTGGCGAGCATGACGATCTTTGTTTTGTCTTGGCCTGCTTGCTTGGCTGCCAAATCTGCTTTTGCATTTCCTACAGAAACGGCGTCTTTTGCTGAGGTGTGAGCTTTGCATTTGCATACTGCTATTTTGGAGGGTAGCAGTACAGCGGCCAAAAGGTCAGTGAGTAATTTGGCGTGTTGAACAGGTTTTCCTGTTGATGTTTTCATTCCTCGTCGAGCCCACATGGCGGCAAAGATGTGCAATGTCGAGTGGGCATATTGGCTGTCGGTCCAAATTGTTACTGCTTTGTCTTTGAATAATTTACATGCTTCTGTTAGCGCGATGAGTTCTGCTGCTTGTGCTGACAGATTTCCTATTAATCGTCCGCTCTTCAGTGTCTTTTGTTGTGTGACCACTGCATAGCCTGTGTTGGTGTTGCCTAGTTCATCTTTGCTTGAGGAACCATCTACAAACACTGCTTCTCCTTCTTGTAAGGGTGTGTCTAACAAATCTCTTCTTGGTTTGCAGATTTCCTCGGTGGCTTCTGTGCAACTGTGTGGTGTCCCATCTGTCTCCACTGGGAGGAGACTTGCAGGATTGAGAGTGCTGCATCTCTTGATGGTAAGATGGGGTTGGGACAACAGTACAGCTGTTAGGCCAAGATGTCTTGCTGGTGAGAGAAATGACATCTTTGTTTGAGTCAAAAGAACATCTACTGAGTATGTTACTAGTAGAGTGGTGGGATGGAACAACACCAATTCGGCGGATGCTTGGACAGCCATTGCTGCGGCACACACTGCTTGGACACACTGGGGCAGGGCTCTGGCGACAGCATCAAGTTTCTTTGAGTAGTAGGCCACTGGTCGCATTTGTGTACCATGTTGTTGGAGTAGGACGGATGTCATGAATCCGTCTTTGCAGTCCACTGTTTGGGTAAACAGTTTCTTGTAGTCGGGTAGGCCCAAGGGGCCTGTGCTTGTGATGGTCTGTTTTATCTGATTGAACTTTTCATTAGCTATTTTCGTCCATGTGATGGGATCGGCCAGGGCGATGTCTTCTTGGTAAATTAAATCCACCAGTGGTTGCGTTATTTCGGCGAAGTCCAGAACCCATAGACGGCAAAAGTTCACTAGGCCTAGGAAGGCCATCATCTGTCTTTTGGTCTTTGGTTTGGGGGCATCAAGGATAGCTTGTTTCCGATCAGAGGTTAGTTTTCTTCCTTCTGCCGATATGATGTGACCTAAGAAAACTACTTCGGTCTGAGTCCACTGTAGTTTGGTCAGTGAGGCTTTGTTTCCTGTCTTTGCCAGGTGTTGACACAGTTTCACTGCTTCTTCTTGATTTTCTTCTTTGGTTGGACTGGCGATGAGAATGTCATCTACGTAAATCAAGATTTGAGTGGTTTCACTGTGTTCATGGAGGCTCAGACAGTTGTTGATTTCTTGAGAGAAAATGGTGGGGCTCTCTGCATAGCCTTAAGGTAGTCTCGTATAGGTGTACTTCTTTTGATTAAAGGTGAAACCAAACCAATGACGGGCAGACTCGTGCAATGGGATGGAAAAGAAGGCGTTGCTTAGATCAATTACTGTGAACCATTTCTGTTGTGGCTTCAGCGCATTGAGTAGAGTGTGGGGGTCGGGGACGCAGGGGGCTCTCTGTTTTACTGCCTGATTTACGGCTCTTAAGTCGTGGACCATTCGCCAGGTCGTGGTGTCTGCTTTCTTTACTGGAAAGATTGGAGTGTTACAAGTTACCTTGGGGGCTTCTATGAGCACTCCAGCTTTTACCATGTTCATAATTACTGGTGTGATTCCTTCTTTGGCATCAGGTTTGAGTGGGTATTGATTGATTCGTGGGCGATAGTTTGTTCTTGGTTCAATTGTTACTTCTGTGGCTGTGGTCATTAGGCCCACATCGGTTTTTGACGCTGACCACAGCTGAGGTGGTATTTGATCCATGGCGTCTTTTAGTGCCAGGATCGTGGTTTCCTCCAGATGTCATGTACTTAGGTGGGTGCTGGGGACAAATGTTGTCACCCAGTTTAGTTTTTTCCTCCAGACCACGTTTCCTGATGACATGATGCGTTTAAATCTTCCATCTTGACATGGAGTCCACGGAAGTCGTTGTTCGGACCATGTTACATCTCTTATTTTTGATCCTATGTCCTTCCATCTCCAGCCTGTTGGTTTTGCCAGTGAAATGTGGAAGGGAATGCCAAAGCCTTCATATGTGGTTAATGCATATATGTAATCTGGAAAGATTACTGTGGCTGCCATCCATCCTGCCTGTTCGTCCCAAATTAGGTCCTTTATTTGGGCCCGCATGGTTGTCAATCGGGACCATTGATCAAAGAAGTCTCTGTCCTCTTTGTTCGGGGCGAAGCGGATGGTGGAGTGAAGTGGGTACGTGGTTTGGGGCACCCAATTTGAATTTGGTAGGATTTGTTCTGGCATCTGTTGCAGATTGTTTGTTACTGATGTTGGACCTTTTTGGATCGGATCCAGACTGTAGAATGGGCGTGGTTTGTCTTTTCCTTCTAGTACTAACATCTGCATTGGTGTTTCTTGTCCTCTTTTTGTCACGACCATGCTGGAGCCTTCGACCATTAATACAAGGCTCATGGCTTTTATCAAATCTCGTCCGATGAGGTTTTCAGGACAACGAGGCACGTAAACGAAAGTTTGATCTGGGTATTCTGTTCCGTCTTCATCAATAATGGTCAGTGGTTCGGTAAAGTAATGGATGGCTGGTCTACCTCCCACTCCTATGACCATTATTGTGCTTTTTGACAATTTGACACCTGTTGGTAGATCAGTGATCACGGAGGATTGTGCTCCTGAATCCACAATGAATTTCAATGTTGTAGTAAATGGCCCTAAGCCTAGTTTTCTTACTGCTGGGTCAATAGAGGACATCTGGCTAAACAGGACTGTCAGGTCAAGAACCTCGACGATCGTTCTGGTGTCATCAGGGTTTTCATCACTTGACCTTTCCTGCTCGCGTCATTCGGTTGGATCCCAGTGGTCAGATTTTGGGGTCTCAATTTTTTGTTTGGAGCGGCAATCTCGGGCGAAGTGGCCGTACTTGCCACAATTGTAGCACACATCCTGTCTGGTGGCTGGTCGGCCTCTTCCTCTTCCGCGTCCACGTCCTCTACCCCGATTGGGTTGGTTTTGGTAGTAAATTGGTCCAGAAGGTGGAGGAGAGGCATGTTGAAAAAATGTGTGCATGGCATTGAAGACTGATGATTGCGCTTTTTGTCTTTTTAGGTCTTCAGCGTGTGAGGCCCAAGCTACGAGATCATTCACCGGGGCAGTTCTCCAGGTGTGGTAATGTTTCTTGATAAAATTGACTGTACCGTCCACTAGTCCATCCAGGAATGTTGCCCGCAGTAATGTTTGGTATGTGCTTTGTGCCTCAGTGCTTTCTTCGATGCCACCATGTAGTTTCAGTACGTCTTGGAGGCGGTCCACATATTTTTGTGCGCTTTCTTCAGGTTCTTGGCGGCATTGGCGGACTTTAGTTAAATCAGGTGGTTTCTTGAACACTGCGATGGCTCTTTCTAAAAGAGTATTTAGGGCGTTGTCTAGTTCTTGGCCTGGTTGGTAGACTTGGCCTCGTTGGTTGGCTGGAGCAAAGGCTCCTTGGAATCTTCCAACTCGATGTCCTGCGGTCAGACGTAGGACGCTTAGTAATTCATTGCCATTGAGGTGATAGGATCCATGTAGTTCTCTAATTGCAGCTGCCCATTTTTCAACGTTGTCTTCAATGGGAGGAACTGATGCGCATGCGGCTACTTTTTCTTCTTCGGTCCATGGGCGATAGAGCAGCAAGGTCTGTGGATGAGCAGGTTGACCAGGATTTGGCATTCCATAAGCTGGGTTGGCTACAGCTACCATGGGATATGCTGCCACCTGCTGAATGTCTGGGTATAATTTTGTTGTTGCAGCCAGGACGTCTGCTGTTGGTTTGTTTGATCTTGTACGGCTTCCAATAGGAGGGGAGGCTCCGTCCCCAAAACTCGTGGAGGTGGAATTTGGGGAGGAGGTAGACGGGGTAGGCGGTTCCCACTGTTGGTTGACGTTTACTTCCTCTTCTGGATCATTTTGCTGTCGCACTTCAGCCGGTGCATTTCCGTTGTCTCTTCGTCTGGCGCCGGTTTCTTCCATTGGTCTTATCTTCATCTGGTCCATTTTTCTTTCTGTCTTTTCCTTTTTTCTTTCTTCACTTTCCAAAATGCTTTCTGCCCTCATTTTACACTGTTTTATCCACACTTCAACAGCACGTAGTTGTGCTTCCAATTTTTCTACATTCTTTCCCTTTTTAATCTTCTTTGCTCTTTTCTCCACTAAACTTTTCTTAACTTCCTCTTTATTCCTGACATCTCTCAAAGACGGGTTAAAATCATACTTGGTCACCCAGGATTCCAGATACTTGCACGCATTAGCGTCAAAGCTTGCAATAAACTTAACATCCTGGTTCTATTTCTTTTCTCAATGACTGGCCCATTGTTTCTACTCCCGAGTGGGCAGCAGTTACTCCCTTCTAACCTTATCTCATAAACACACATAAAGTACACACCCACACACACACACAAAAACTCACACACAAACACACACACTTAGTCTTTTCTGTGGTGCACCACTTTCTAATTTAAAACCATGATTTGTGTTTTAGGCGATTATTTTTAATCGCAGTCAGTTCTGTTCTGACCTGATAAATCTTAGTTATATTTTGAACACAGATATTTTGGTAAACAATGAGTGGGGAGGTGTAAATTGTTACGTATTTACGGCAACGTTTAATTTCCTCTACCCGGGCACCCGAAAACGACACTTTTTTTTAACAAGTTAAAAACTAGTCAATAAAGGTATTTTGGATCTCATCTAATAAAACCGTGATCCCTTTGATGCCCGGATCATATATACCATGGTTTTTTTTTCTTCTTCTTCACGGGCCAACGCCCAAGCGCTTTTCTTTTACTCCCCACTTTTCTATTTTTCTCTTACTTCTTCAGTATATTTAGTGTTCCTTTTTCAAACTTCTGTGTAAATCGTGATAATTAAACAGCATAATACCTGTTAGTCCTCGGTGCCGGTCTGGTTCGCAGGACCCGGTGTCCGGGCGAACGGCCGTGGCCGGAGCGACGAGACCCGTCACGCAAGGGGAGACGCTGTCGACAGATTCTCGGTGTCCTCGGTTCGGCGGCGGTCGTCCGTCCAGATGCAGGTCCCAGGTTTCGGCACCAATTAAATGTTGGGTCTGATATTACAGATCCCCTTAGTTACTGACCGTGCACCAAGGAAAAAGGAGGCAGAAGCTGTTGCTTTGTTTTATTGCAACCGCGGCTGGGAGAGGAGAGGAGGCGCGAGACCTTAACTCACGCTCGGCTCCTTCCGACTCTCTGTCCTCCCCCGGCCACCTCGTCGCTTTTATTACAGTTAAGTTTCAGTTTCGTTTCATACGTCATGGAAAAATACAAAACATTAGAGAAAGTTGAGCGGCGCCTCTAAACGACAGTTGATAATATAAAAACATAAAAATATATACAGGATATTCTTTAAAATACACATAATGTTAAGACTACTGTTTTAAGCAACTTCACAGAAGTTTTTGTTGCTTGCGTTTGTTGTTTTTCCAAACAGAGTCCTTCAGCTTTGCGATTGGCTGGCAACCTGTTCAGGTTGCACCTTGCCTCCTGCCCGAAGCCAGTTGGGATAGGCTCCAGCACCCTCACAATCATTGTGAGGACAAGTGGTCAAGGGAATGGATGGATGGATGGATTCCTTCAGCTTTTTTAGAACCCATATCAACTGCCAGAGATGATCACCGGGCCCAAGGTGTGACTCATTCTTTGTGGAACGCCCCGGAAAAGGGACACATTCCTCCTATCTCCATTGGGTAATCCTCGGGTCGTCTGGTGGAAACTGGAAGCAGTTGAATGGCCTCTCGGCTGGCACGTCTGGTCACTGGAGCAGCTGGCTGGTCTCTCTGTTGATTCCCGGTGGTGGCTGGCTCCTGAAGGTGGGGGTTGAGTAGAAGGCGGACCTCCGGCTGGTCTAATAGGCAAGATGTGGAACCAGGTGCCGCGTGGACTGGACTAGATTGACCTTTTCATCACCTCATCTGGGTGCAAAATATTTTCATTTAGTCACTAATAAACATTTATTCACATCCCTTCTTTTTGAAAGAGCATTTTGGTAGTGTTATATAGTTAGGAGTTAGTAAATGTTAGTAAAGTTCTGTAGGCCTGTCCTGTGGGAAAAAATTCTGTATGTTGTGACATTCAATTAGGATCCAGCCTTTGGCTGGCTTTTAATGACCTAAGCACATCAATGCAAAAAATGAAGATCTTTTAGCCAGTTCAAATCTGACGAGGCCAATTTTGTTTACAAAATATAATGGTTATTAAAATGTTTTATTATAATATTTATTGTTATAGATATAGCATGGATGTGCTTCCAGCCATTAAATAAATGCAACTTTCGCCAACAAATAAAATCAAAATAACATCTAACCCCAGGGCCCCAGGGGAAAAATAGAAATAGAAATGGAACATATTCACCTTATTTTCGCCGTCTCTGCCAAAACTTACTCCTTCTCCATGGTCAAGGAAATCCCCAATTGTCCTCCTGTAAAATTCATTCTCACGGACTATCTATAATTATCGCATTAAGACTAACTTTCAATTTTAAATTTATTTATTTAACATGGACTGTTTGTGTCCTTCGCGACGATATACCCAGACCGACCAATAATTCCCCCATCTGAAAAAGATCGCTTTAGAGAATTTTTCAGACTAATATATAAAGTTTTGCAGTAAATAAATTTTGCTTGCTTTTTGTTTAGAAAGAGGGGAAAATTTTACATTTAACCAGCAAATTCGACAATGCGTCCCAAGCAACTATTTAAATTTCAAAAGAGAATTCGGGAAAATATTAGAAGACCAAACTTAACAGAAGTAAAATATAATAATTAAGATTGAAATAAATTGTATCTTATCTGTATTCATATGAGCTGTTTTCAATTTCTGAAACCAGACGAAATTGACCTGTATTATCTTTTGTACTATAAAAAATATTGTAGCTTATGCCAATGAATTTTACAAAGAATCTCAGTTTTCAGCCAATTCATCAATTATTTATTAATACATAAAGTTGCCCTTAGTTTTAATGTTATCATTAAGCTTGCTAGTCCCCCTTGTTGATGTTTGTCCAAAAAGCTGACTGTTTTAAAATAGACAGAGATAAACAAATCAGATCAAATCAAAATAGACATCAAACGTTTTTAAAATGTAATAAATCTGTGTGTATATAGTGTTGTCAATCAGTTCATTATATTTACGAAATGTTTTACTGTAAATGTTATCACCTTATATCTGTCAAAAATAGAGTGCAGTGTAAACAGTCAGCATCACATCATATGGTCTGGTATCACTAACTCAAGGAAAGCATTGTTTGTGGGGTTGAGTCACCATCGTAGTGGACAGTTCTGGACGCAGGAATGCTTTAAGGACGCTTGTGCAGAGCATATGGAGCAGTTTTTCATAGGACAGTTCGTGCTGAGCATTGTGTGCATTGGGTAGTGGAGCAGTTTTTCTTTTATCACATTTGTATATGATGGCACAGTCATTGTTGCAACAGGTGGCGCCAGGAACCTCCCCTCTCCATCAGGTATTGGCAGGCTGTTTTGTGATGATGGCTGCATCACGCCCCTCTGATGGTGGTGGCAGTTGCAGTTTCTTTGTGGGTGGGGGGGGGGGGGGTGTTTTAAAGAGGTCTGTGTCCCGCCAGTTGACTTTGTTCTGAAATAATGACCCCTGACCAATAATCCTCACTCGACTGAAAACACTCAAATCTGCCCCAACAGTATTTAGGTTATAACATGTCAGTAAATATTAAAAACAAAAACTTCCTTTATTAAAAAAAATTTCAAAAATTTTTTGAGAAAGGGGAAGAAAAAAATAAAAATAAATAAAAAATAAAAATAATTAAAAAAAATAAAATAATAATTAAAACAATGAAAGTTTACAATTTTAAATAATTGCTAATTATATGTCAATATTTGAATTTAATATGTTTTGCATACCTTCATAAATAATAATTAGGATGAGGTAGGACAGATATACTCTAACAATTTACAAATATAGTTAATTAATAAGTGTGTAGTTTTCAATTAATGTTTTCTCAATGGAGGCCGCAGCCCGTAAAGTCAGCCTTTGGTCAAACGTCAAAGCAGGAATGTTTTTTAATTACATATCACCTCAAATTATGTCAAAAATGTGATTCTTCCCCAGTCTGTTTGTAATGAGACTTCAAATGTCGAATTCAAAGGTTAAATATATTCAGGAGAGATTAAAATTATTTTCTATTTATAAACATGGGAGAGAAAAAAATAAAAAATAAAAAAACTCCTTTTAAATTATAATTAACACATTACTTCATCCCCAGGACCGGAATATGGCACTTTGGTGGGACCCCAATTGTCCTTAATGGGTGTGTCTCCTGATTCTCAGTTAATATGGCGCCAGGAATCCAAACCGTCCGCGAACGCCACAACCGTCAAACGTCTTTGTCGTCAGGTCGTCACCATCTGAAGAAGGTATATTAAAAATCCATACTTTTGCGTGTCCAATAAATCAACTTGTGAGATAAGAAATGAACAGAGTTTCCTGCGCAGGATAATTCTTAAAGGAGATCTCCTGTTACACCATTGAATCAAACTCAGACAGGTTTTGATCAACAATGCACACCTTTCTCTCGAAGGGCCAGCCTTTTATTACAATTCAGTCTCCAAGCAGAATACCTCTCCCTTCAATGAATAGGCAAATGTGTTATACAGTTGAAGGACATGTCAAACGACAGAACTCTTAGTACAGTTGCAGCTGTATTCGTCTCTAGCCAAAATATCTATTTTCACGGCACTTTTCGTATTCTTCTCCATAACAAAAATCTCACAAACAAGTTGACCCAGATGCACAGTGGCCGTGACTGATGAAGAAAGTAAAGTGTGTGTGTGTTATTTCAAAACTAATTCTGTTTTCATGACCGAGATGTGCGTGTACAAATAAAACAAGGAATTTTGGACCAATCAGTGTATACCAGCCAAAGGAGTGTGTGTGTGTGTTTTTGAGACAAATTCTGGTTCAAGGGCTAAATGTGCTTTCACACAAAACGCTGAGAAGGAACTTTTTTAGACTAAATAATATGACCCAGCTTAAGGCCAGACCATATGAGGTCGACATCATCTGTTCTGCTCAGGACACAAAATATGTCTTATAGGTTAATATGAAGAATTAAAATGTTCATAATGTGTAACAATAGTTGATATATGAAATTAGGTATTAAAAATGTTATAATATCTTTCACATTGTAAAACAAAACAAAAACATTCACCTTTCGTTTGGCAACTGAAAATGTAATTTACTCCACTTCACAGCTTCTTTTATACAGCCAACTTGTTTTAACAGGCTATTAGCAATGGCAAATAGGGTGTCTCTAAGTAGCAAAACACGTTGCTCACCATTGCAATATGCGTTGAAGGCTGGGCGCCGTCGAACGCTCTCACCAATTACAAGAAAATAAAATTGGGGGGAAAGAAAAAAAAGTTCTCCACTATGCAGTATTAGCTCCGGTCCAACCTGCGTTTGGACTAGCTACTGCTCAAAGAAGTACTTACTAAGTAACAGTAAGCGGGTCTCAAATCTACTCTAATAGCTTTCTATACTTTCTGCTTGTGTCGCTGCTTCACCTCCTCGTAACTGAGTCACGTCACTTGCGAAGTAAAAGAGGAAGTATTAGAGCGGAAGCGCGCCTAAACTAACCTCTCCATCCATAGGCTGAATGTGACCTATGCTGTTTCTGATTGGCTGAGGGCACGGGGGAGCCTTCAAGTGCACTCGTGAAAGTTATTTTTTACAATACAAATACAAATACAATACAATAACATACAATAATCATCTTCCTCTTTTCAGTTGGTTTTAAACAAATGTTATTTCTTTATTACTCTTTTCTCAGTGTCCAAAAGTAGATTTTACTTCTTAACTTAAATTTATACCTGGGTTACATACGGCATTGCATAAAACAATGTCTTGCGCAAATCGAGGACTTGTGCACCCTATTTAAAACCTCCTTTCAAATCTAATCTAAAACAGTTCTCCCCCAAATATGTCTCTCACACAGCGCTCAACACGAAGAGGGAGCTTTTACTAAGGTTGCAAATTTTCATATAAATAAACAAGATTGCCTCCTTCATTGAAGTGAGCGGTTTCAAAAACTCCTCTGAGGGCTCTGGGAGAGCTGGAAATCCTAAAAAATGAGCTGCGAACAAAGTGTCGTGCCTGGATGTACCTGAAAAATTGTGCCTTGGGAAGCGAGAATTTGTTTACCAATTGTTGAAAAGAAGCAAATATATAGCCAACATACAAATCCCTAAATGTTTTTATACCATGCCTAGCCCACAAGTAAAAACTGTTATCCAATAGGGATGGAGGGAAAGTGTGATTTGATGCAAGTGGCACTACAACAGAAAGCGATTGCAAGCCAAAGTGCCGTCTAAATTATGCCCAAATTTTCAAGGAAGAGGATACCACCACATTTTTAGTTAAATAGTGAAGGTATCACTTAATTACTATATTAAGTGTAATCTTTGCGTGTTCAAAATAATTGAAAAATGAGATCTGATGAAGAAGCTTCTTTTGCAAAAGATTTATTTTTAGGAGCTCCTAAAAGACACAAGACATGCTTACATTCAAAGGTGATGTTAAGCCTCGAGTGTGTCCATATGAAAAACACACAGTCGTTTTATAGAGGAAAAAAGCATACTCCTCCTCTGAGGCTGGACAAAGGGTTAGCAATTACAATAGACAGACAAGTGACTCATTGACATGTTTACTCCAGTTTCGTCCAGAGCCGGAAATATATGACTAGACAGGTACGACCCTGCGACCTAGACTCCCTAAAACCCACAGTGTTATCAACTTGAGAACATGCATGCCTCCCATGTGCATTCCTGTCTCACCAGCTGGAAGGGAGTGAAAAGTGTTATTCATTACACTACAGTTATATGTCCAATATATTTCACACAAACATTATCAGTTAAATGGCATCTATATACTATAAGTAAATTCATAAACAGTAAAAATATGCTTAGAAAATGTTAAATGTCTTCAGTCCCTCAATGAACAAACTATATTTGTTCAAAATAAGACATTAAATCCCTTAGAAATAGTCTAGAGAAAAATTCCAGCCGGATCTTCATCTGATGTCACCACCGCGGTCATAGCTTTAGAAGTTACAGATTCAACCCTCATATAAGACGACTTGTTTTGTACATCTTGCTTTTCAATGGCTGTGGCAATAAGCCGCGTGCACAACGATCTTAAACAAGGAATACAGCAACAACCGCAAGTTGTCAAAAAAGCTGAAACCAAATTTTTATATCTTCCAAAAGCATCCATCCAGTTATCCAAATTGACGTATCGATACCGGACTGCTCTTTCATTTTTTTAAGTGTTCGGAGTCCCTCAATGGCATTGGTTAAACTTCCATCCGGTGCAGTGTTATTAGGAATAAAAGTACAACATTGTTCTGCGAACATTGAACAAACACCACCCCTTTCTGCAAGTAACATATCAAGGGCTATATGATTCTGATTTAGTCATTTTAGGTTGTTCTGTCTTACTCATAGTTTTATCAATGCAAATTTAAATTGGAAAATAGGGATCAGTTCCAGAGAACCATGCCCACAGCATTAGGCCATAACAAAAGGTGTTATTCATGGTTACATTAGGTGGCCGGATATTACCTTCAGGAAGAACAAAAGTTAATTCAAAATGATGTCCCATTCTCCTCAATGTTACCTTCTTGGCAAAATAAACTGCCTCCCTACTGGAACCTGGCGGCCAGTATTGGCCATTTTGGGTGGTAAGGAATGTACTCCAGTCCAGTCGTAAAACACTACCTGTCAAATACCACCAGTACTTGAGCCAAAGGCCCCCCTTCGTCGGCCCCCCACTACTAAATCCCTTCAAAGATTTAATGGGGGGTTTGACAGATGTGTTTGTGTTAGGAGCAACGGTCAGGACAATTGAGTTATTATACGCCCAGTTCATTATCCATTGGAATATGGGTAGAAATAACATTTCTTTTATCACGATGTGTTGTATTCAAACTCACGTCAAGGGGTTTCATGAAAAACCAAAATGGCACAACAATTAACAAGAGAAAAACCGTCACAATGCAGCAATTAGTAGCAGAGTTCTTCATCGAAGCCATCTTGAGAAGAAGTTCTTTCGTCGAAGGAGAAGGATGTTTGTCAGTCGTTGGTTGATGATTTTTATTTATTTTTTATTTTTTTTAGAGGCGTTGTCAGCCTTTTTCTGAACCCTGGCTCACTGCCAGAGATCGCAGGAAAGGTCACGGGACTTCATTCCCAGTGTGACTCTATCCTTGTGAATTGATGAAAAGGGGCATGTGACTCAAATCACCATTGAGTGATTTCTCCTTCAAACAGCAGATTGACACTTGGTCAGCTTTGCCCATGGAAAAGGCACTACAATGAACCTCCTTCCAGGACCTCCCCCGCTGCAGCTTCCCTCCTTGGACAGCTTGTCAGGTAGACACTGGAAACGGCGTGGTGGGGCTCGGTGAGATGGCTCCAACTGGTGTGGGCGTAGATCATCAGACGGTTGCCCTTGGTGGCAGCGTTGAACCAGAACCAGCCGGCCTTGTAGATGAGAGGTGATACCAAGTATCCCCTTTTCGATACAAGCGCACCGCACAGGATGTACGCTCCTTGACCTTAAATGGACCTTATTTTCTGCTATTCGGGTTGTCTTTTGTCATCTTTGTAGAACTTACTTCCCTCCAAGTCAAATCCTCCCCATTCGCTGCCTGTAAATTCCTCACACCAAACTTCATTCTCACATCAGACTTCCTTTTGATACACCGACAGACCAATCATTCCCCCATCTGATAAAGATCAATTTTGATCATTTCAGACCTGAATGTGAAAACTGCAGCCGCTTCCAAATTGCTGCTTCAAAAAGGGAAAAAAACTGACACCTTGTGTCCTGTTGATAATAAAAACCAAATTGGGGCAATTTGGCCAACACCAGAACTATAAAAAGATCTCCAGCTGAGCTAGCCAGGAGCCATAAAAACAAAAGCCTTTGAGGCAAGAGTTTGTAATGTAAATTTGAATCCTGTTCAGGGAACTTAAAGTGAAAAAAAACAACTCAAGCAGATGTAAATTAAGATACTGCAGCGGAGGACTTTTAGGGTCAGGAAGAGAAGAATTATTATTATTTTTTTTTTTTTAAACAACCCCATTAATCTATTGCAGGTCACAAATCTTCCAAATATCTGCCATCTCAACTAGTAAAAGGAACGAGTTATAATCAGAAAAACAAAACAAAATCCCTACTTTAAACCAACCAAAAAGTATTCTTAAAATGCTACCTAACCTCACCTCTTTTACAGAGTAGTGGGGGCTTGTAAAAACACAGCAGGGAACTTTGCCTTTGTGCATTCCCCGTGGAATCCAAAGATCAGTGCTGTTGAGCTTAATCAAAATTAAAAATTTAACCAGCAAATTCGCCGTAAGTGTTCCATATCTGAGTCCAATCCAGAAGCTAAAATTTAAAAGGAAAATGGGCAAAAATTAGAAGACCAAATTCAACAAGCATCAAACAACGGAAAATATAGTATTAAAGATTAGAATACATTTTATACTACCCTAATTCACATAAGCCGTTCTCAATTTCCGAAACTGCGTTGCTATAGATCACATCTCCTTTTCCGACACAGTACAGAGTGCAAACTGTACTCAAAACAGACCAAAATATGACTCAAAGGCCGATCTCAGATGACTCGAACTTTGAGTCCACACTGGAGTTCATATTCCTTCCTGTCCTTGTTGATAGCAGTTTATGCAGGGCAAAGTTCAAAGCAGGCCTTAGCTGTCACTGGAGACCGCTGACAGTTTCATCAGGACGGCTGTGATGAGAGTTTGAGATGTCTGCTCAAAGAGTTGATGGACATTTTGCTCAGATAATTCATAAGAGTCATTGAACAGTCTCATGGCGAGCGGATTTGCAGTATACCATCCTTTTCGCAGTCCGTGTGATCACTTCCCCCCCCGAAAGTGACCATTGTTCAGTTCGCCGTCCACTCTGTGCCCAACAGCCAGGTTATTCCAGCACGTTGGAGACACCCAAGAACAACACCTCTCGTCAAAGATTGAACCTGCCTGAAACACTTATACACTCGGAACAGACAGAGGGAGATGAGATCATAGCAAGAGATTTATATGCTTGTTATAATTAAAAAATAATAATTTTCTCAAAAAATATGTATTTTGTAGTTTCATCTAAATGTGTTCTACATTATAGCAAGTAGTATTACTATATTTACGCATATGTCTACCATAGACTCCTTCTTCATTACATGTTACCTTAAATTATGTCTCCACATGGAGGGAAGTCTCAAATTCCAGGATTTCTCAGACTTCTAGAATGGGACTCAGATAAGGACAAAGGTTAAATCATTTTCACACCTACGAATGAGTTATCAGAGATGCAGGGGAAATATAAAATCAAAAATGAAAAGTCTATTTCAATTAAAATTTGGTTTTATTACTTATTCAACTATATTAAAAGTTGGTTTTATTACTCATTCAACTATAAAAACACAGACCAGATTTAAAAAATAATAATAATAATAATAATAATATGGATAGTGGCCTGTAGTTATCATCTAGACCTCTTTATCTTTCCGCATTCTTCTCTTACCTAGAAAAAAGAAAAGCTCCCATTACAGGACACATTGCCCTCTGACTCCTATTTTCCACACAAATCCCCCTCCTCTCTTCCAAGACACAGGGAAGGAGCAGAAAAAAGGGGAAGGGAAAATCACATTCAAAACCTATTTTTTTCTACATTCCTATACGAAAAACAAACGCCATTATCACACCAGTCTTTTCTACTCAAAAACAACACCAAACATACAGTTAAAGATTTTAAAGAAAAACAAATGAAATATCCATCCACACATTTCTTATTCCCAATTACAGATTCAGTTAACTTCCAAACCACCCGGATAGCCCCCCACTTTCCTTATCTAGGTCTCATTCGATTACTCAACAATTCTCTCAACTATTTCAAACTTTTGGGGCACATACGCACACACATACCAACTAGAAAAATTCCCATTATAATCACACAATTGATCCTAGTCATTTTATAACAAAAAAAAAAACATTCTCTCCTAATCACACAAGTCACACATGCTCCAGATTAGTACGCCATCTAGAACCAATAGACTGTGCAATCTCCGCATGCCGAGCCAATTCCAATCCAAAATTTTTTGCCTTATTTAATCTATTTTCCGGGTCATGTCTCATTTCCAACAATTTTAAATTGGCTGAGATTTTAGCCTAGCATTCGCCACGCGTTCATCAAACACGTTGTCGTTAGCCGAGCCGTGGCTAGCGGACTCGCTCAACACAGCTTTACGAGCAACTTTCACAGAGCTACCCAACGCAAGCATTCTAGCGTTAACCAACATTTGGTCCACGACCTGACATTGTCGTCTCACTTTTTTCCATTTAAAGAAAATATAGATGTGTCTTTCACGGAGTCAATCAGCATTTGGCGCTGTTTTACACAAGCAACTTCTACAGACTTCATTAATGCAATCAGACATGTCTCAGATTTTAACGGTGGGAACCAACCTTTATCACAATTAGTCCGCATCCATTCATTTAAAAGATTTTTCATCTTTCGCCGTCGCCGTGGTGGCAGCGCTTCAGCCATGACGAGTGTTGCGGCCGTGACTTGTTCGCTTAGCGACAAGCTTTGAGTATGGACCGGAAGTTTACGCAAATCAAACCACCCTGAGTCTCGGTCAAAAATGTCGTCCATTATATGTAGTAATTTAGTCGTTTATAATATTTATAAAGTCAGTGACGTCTCACTTATGATACTACAATACAACAGATCAAAACTATTCTCATTAATCCCCCCAAAAAATTATCATATATATATATTTTATTTTTAGAAAAATAAAAGAAAACAGAAATCAAATATCTTTTTGCGCGACTTAATAAATACTTATCCGGATCTTCGCGGGCGGCTTCTTCACAGCTCTCGCTTCCAATGTGAATGACATCACACGAGCGGCTTAATTCATAGCTCTCGCTTCCAATGTGAATATCACACGAGCGGCTTAATTTGACACAACACACACACCCCGCGGAATTATGTCCCACGGTTTTTAATAACCCACAGCACACACACCGTGTAATAATACCACACGGGCGGCTTATCCTCTCCGCTCACTCCGAAAAATTATTCGGAGGGCTTATTCATACCAAAATAAAAATAAAAACAAGACAGCCTATTCCACCGCGGAACCAATCTCATATGCCGTTTCCGAACGGCGGAGCGCTCCCACTTGACGTCACTTCCGTATTCAACGGGCCAACCCATGCATGGTTCAATGTCGTAGTAATTGTCATAATCGAGGACTTTCGCGTCCCTCCGTAACAAATACGACTCTAAAACCCCCCTAACTTGTTCACAGATCTCAAATACAATTTGGTACGGACGTAATGCAGCTCTGAGTAATCCCAAACAAACAGAATTTCTCTACGTGGATAATTTGTCCACTCACCTTGTTAATATTTGCGCATTTAGAAATTCAGTTGTCCAAGATCATCACAGCTGTTGCAAAAACGTCCCAATTTGTCGCCGTCGAGGGTCACCAATTGAAGGTATCACTTAATTACTATATTAAGTGTAATCTTTGCGTGTTCAAAATAATTGAAAAATGAGATCTGATGAAGAAGCTTCTTTTGCAAAAGATTTATTTTTAGGAGCTCCTAAAAGACACAAGACATGCTTACATTCAAAGGTGATGTTAAGCCTCGAGTGTGTCCATATGAAAAACACACAGTCGTTTTATAGAGGAAAAAAGCATACTCCTCCTCTGAGGCTGGACAAAGGGTTAGCAATTACAATAGACAGACAAGTGACTCATTGACATGTTTACTCCAGTTTCGTCCAGAGCCGGAAATATATGACTAGACAGGTACGACCCTGCGACCTAGACTCCCTAAAACCCACAGTGTTATCAACTTGAGAACATGCATGCCTCCCATGTGCATTCCTGTCTCACCAGCTGGAAGGGAGTGAAAAGTGTTATTCATTACACTACAGTTATATGTCCAATATATTTCACACAAACATTATCAGTTAAATGGCATCTATATACTATAAGTAAATTCATAAACAGTAAAAATATGCTTAGAAAATGTTAAATGTCTTCAATAGCTATAGGAAGATGACCTAAGAGGAGAATATAATAAAGCCTTAAAGGACATCGGACGAACAAAATTTAATTCCATAACCAGCCATGGAGGGCCACTCCCAGCATTCTCATCCCGGACCCAATAAGTCAAGTTTCTCACATTTGTCGCCCAGTAAATTAGGCAAGGCCATTCCACCCGATGCTTTGGGCCTCTGTAACACTTGAAGCCGCACCCTAGGAGGTTTCTTACCCCAAATAAATTCCAAAATAAGATTTTTGAAAAATGAAAGTGGAAGAAAGATCGGAATACTTTGAAAGAGATATAAAAAACGTGGAAAGACATTCATTTTCACAGTATTGATCTTAGCTGCAAAAGAAAGATTTAGGAGGGGCCATTGCTTAAAATCCGATTTGACTTATTGCTTGCGTTAACAAAGGTATGCAATTTTTCTTATACAGACTTGATAATGTGTCTATGTATACGCCAAGAAAAATAAATCCCGAGTTAGAGACCTTAAATGGGACACATTCAAGTGAGTATTCCCTCGCCTTCTTATTAACTGCAAACACTTCACTTTTTCCAAGATTTAATTTGTATCCCGATATTTTTCCAAATGCCTCTTAGACAGAAAGGGCTGCAGGTATAGAGTTAGAAAGATCAGACACGAACAGCAAGAGATCATCAGCATATGTGCATATGTGCCACCTTTAGCTCGACCTCATACCTACTTATGCGCCGGATACCAGTGTCAGCCCATAAAGCAATGGACAAAGGTTCCATTGCAATGGCAAACAAAAGGGGACTCAATGGGCAACCCTGCCTCGTGGAACAATGGAGTTGAAAATATTCAGAAGTAATGCCATTAGCCCTAACTGCAGCCTGTGGACGAGCGTATAACAACCTCACCCATGACACAAATTTTTCCCTGAATTCGAACCTCCCCAAAATAAAAAATAGGTAATCCCATTAAACTCTGTCAACCGCTTTTTCCGCATCTAAAGATATCAAGGCTTCTGGTAAAGCAGTCGATGAGGGGTTGTAAACCAAATTAACTCTTTGACTGCCAGACGTTTTCAGAAAAGGGATGCTGTGGGTACCAGCCGATTTAAGCATTTTGACTGATCTTTCAAGGTCCACAGAAAATTCTGTGTTTGGACTATGGAAACACACATACTACCAAATGAAAGATTGGACTCTTTGTTTCTACCTTATTCTGTTTTTCAGTAATCAACAATAGAAAATGGTTAGTTTCACCCAAATGCTCTGTTTTGAAACAAAATACGGAGAAATCAAGCTTTTTGTGAAACGATTTTATTTCATGCACTCTAGTGAATTTGACACCTTTTTTTTCCCATGAATGATGCCACAAACACCTAAACAGTGCTTTACTTCTGTAAAACACTACCACCAACAATGAAAAAGTGTTTTTCATTTGTTCAACAGTGTAACAATTTGACAAAACAATTTGGCAAACTATTTACAAATGTGTGCAACCGTGGTACTATTTACAATTGTGGGGATGTTTCAACTACAGTTTTTCTTTTTGTAACACTCCCCTGCGTGCAAGGGGACGCAGCAGGATTGGCACAACACATTAGTTTCACTGCGACTGCCCCTTCGCGTGCAGATGCTACACTTTCTTGCTGGCTTTTTTTCAAGCAAGTATATACTGCAGTGTGTGTTTGGCCATGTTGCCATCAAGTCTACTCTCAGGATCATGATACGGTGGTGTTACGTCTGGCTTCCTCATGTCCTTCAGTTCCTATACCGGCTGGTAAGAGATGTTCTGATCCATCTTATCCATTCCATTCATGGTGGCATCGTAGTCCAGAACCAGTGTCTTCTCCGTGATCAGACTGTACCCATTTCCCCGATGAATATGCATTGGACTCGGGGTACTCTTCGTCGTCCGATTGAACGTCCGCCTGTGCAGAAGTGCTCGGTTGTGCTCCGCGTTTTCCGGCGTTAGCATCGCTAGCCGGTGAGGCTTCATGACGTGATCATAGCCGCCGCGTCAACGCTTCCAACTTCGGCGTCAACCTCGGAGTCACCATCATCATCGTCGTCGTCATCAATGAGCTCTTTAGCATTGGTCGATGCTTTTCGTCTTTGAAAAAAATGCTCAAGCGTGAGCTGCTTGCAACCGGTCGTCGGTTGTGCTCCGCGTTTTCCGTCGTTAGCATCGCTAGCCGGTGAGGCTTTATGACGTGATGATAGCCGCCGCGTTAACGCTTCCAACTTCGGCGTCAACCTCGGAGTCACCATCATCATCATCATCGTCGTCATCAATGTGCTCTTTAGCATTGGTCGATGCTTTTCGTCTTTGAAAAAAATGCTCAAGCATGAGCTGCTTGCAACCGGTCGCCATTTTCGCTTCCTCAGTCATTCTCCCCTCAACACTCTCTGCCTCACGTCTTCTACTGACGCCTACCCAATCTTGTCCAAAGAGAGTCATCGCTGCCATCTAGTGCCCAAAAATAGGCATTATACTAACTAGATCTGCTTGATACTTTCAGCACAGCTGGCCAAGGCTTTCCTCCACCCGTTTCCCAAAAAAAAACAAAAAAACATAGTGAACGTCTTTTAACGTCTTTGGCAGTCCTCCGTAGGATTTTATTAAACGTTATTTAACGTTTTTGGCAGTCAAAGAGTTAAAGATCCTCCTAAGATTAAACAAAGAATGTCTATCACGAATGAACCCAGTTTTATATGATAGAGGGTAGGACCGTTTCCAAGCGCCTGGCCAATAATTTAGACAACAATTTGAAATCAACAAGCTAATAGGGTGATACGAGCTACATATCTTAGGGTCCTTACCTTTCTTTAAAAGCAATGAAATACAAGCTTAATTCAAAGTTTGGGGGAGTGAACCTAAATCAAAAGACTCTATAAACATATCTAATAAGTGTGGAGCCAGCTGTTTCCAAAACATTTTATAAACACAAAATCTTGCCACGCTTAACTGGGTTATTTAACCCTTTGCAATCGAGACTTGTAAATTTGATATTGCCACCTAGCCAGGATGATGAGTTCTTAGGTTGGGCCATTAGGAAGTAAAATAGTCATAAATATATATACATATGAGAAAAAAAAATCCGCTGTAGGTGCCTCCCTAAATCCCAATTGAACAACAACAAAACATCCCAAATCAGTAAAACCAGTAATCTGAGTGCTCCAAAACACGAATAGCACTACCTTGTAAGGTCAGTGCTTCTTCCATCGGTTTCAATGCGGTCGAGACAGCCTTCCTAACTGACTCAGATATTATAGACTCAAACTTGGAGACAATCTCCGTTCGTTGCTCGTCCATCATTACTTTGATGCAGCGTAGCATCTCCTCATGAGCTTCTCAGGGGACTAGGGTTGCCACCATGGATTTGTGAAAAAAAAGGGACACCTGACCAAGCTCGGGCACTTAACAATCAAGCCTGAAATTATTCATACACCCGGTCAATTTTGAATATGTGTACATTTTAGCATGACAAAATCCCAAAACACACAGCAAAAGTGGTTAAGAAATGGTTCGCAGACTAAAAATATTAACGTTTTGCAGTGGCCCAGACAGTCCAGACTTGAAGTCAGTTAAAAATCTGTGGAAGAAACTAAAGATCAGGGTGAAGACAAATAGAGCGCATCACTAAAGATGAGTCATGCAAAAAGCTGATCAGCAACTATAGGATGCGTTTTATTAGCTGTAATAGCCAATAAAGGCTTTTCTATTGATTTTGAGGAGAAAGGTATGAATAATTTTGGACGTGCCCCTTTTTATTAAAATGTCTGAATTTAGTGGACTGGTCATTATTCAGCTAGTCACACACACTGTAAACTACAAACAAGGCATACACTCTAAAAAACAACATGATACAAACACGACGTGGCAACGTGTAACTATTCTAGAAAAACGTCACCCACAATTACATACGTACTACAAAGTCACAGACTTGGTGAGTTCTATAAAAAGCCACCATGTGATACAAGTGTTGATATACATACATTGTTGTTAACATTTTTTGTTCAAATTGATGTAGAAATGTCTGAAAATCCCGCTGTTTCTCTCTGCACTCTTTCATCGCGACTCACTGATTTCCCTGGCTTCCGTGAGAGGAGGACTGAAATTACCGTAATGACTTACTTTTTCCGTAAAGCGCAAGGGCTTAACTTTCAGACACCAATGGGATTTTTCAGGTAGCACAGATGATGCCAGAGTTACGGTAATCCAAAGTGCACTTACGGTAAATGTGCCACCGGCGGTACGCTCAATAACAAAGTGTTCCACAGTAGCACAGGGGCATTTTTAGACTATAGAATTAAGGAAATCAAATTAGCTTTTGGCATTCTTCCTAAAAAACGGGACAAATTGTGTCCTGGGAGAGATTTGTATTTTCCCAGGACAGCTGGTACAAAAAAGAGAACAATTCTGGGAAAAACGGGACGGGTGGCAACTCTACAGGGGACTCAGGCTGTGGCCTACTGCGACCAGACTTGGCGGAGTCAGTCTTCGTCCTAAGACTCAACATACTTGGAATTTCAATTCGGCCGACGTATAGTAACAAGTCACAGTCCCAACACTTTTCAACAGCGCACTGTGATCAAACATATTTATAATCACATTCCCTAGGAGCACTCATTACAAACATCTTAGATTGAACACTTGCAAAATTAAAGATAACATTACACAAAGCATATCTCTGGTGTTGGGCTGCAACCTCTGATGTCCAAATTTTGTCAGTCTTTTTTTCTAAACAAATATAGTTGTCAAATTTATTTGACAATGGAATGTTCATGGCTCAAGGGTTTCTTTTTTTCTCTTTGTTTATTGCAAAAAAAAATTGGACATGTGAGGTTTCTATCTAACACCACCGGTGATGTGTAACATTGTAAATTTCTTAACACAGACTGATGCTATCATAACTTCAATGTGCTTTGGTCCCATTAACAAAGTATTTCATTGTGTAGATACCAAAACAACCCGCAAGATAATGTACACAAGGTGTATCACTGGTGTTGGACTGCAATCTCTGATGTCAAAATTTTGTAACAAGTAACAAGTCACAGTCCCAACAATTTTCAACAGCGCACTGTGATCAAACATTTTTATAATCACATTCCCTAGGAGCACTCATTACACACATCCTAGATTGAACACGTCCGCCGGAAGTCCCCGAGCTTCACAAACTTTTGAGCAGCACTGTATATACATTTGCCTTATTTATCATGACTGTACATTGTAGATTCTCACTGAAGGCATCAAAACTATGACAACAATGACAACTGACAAACTCATTTGGAATTATGTACTTAACAAAAAAAGGTGAAAACACCAAAATAAATACATAAATAGCCACCCTTTTCTCTGATTACTTTTTTGCACATTCTTGGCATTCTCTCGATGAGCTTCAAAAGGTATAGTCACCTGAAAGGGTTTTCCAACAGTCTTTAAGGCGTTCCCAGAGGTAAGAATGACAAGAGTATGCAAAAAGGTAACTAGAGCGAAGGATGGCTATTTTAAGAATCTATAATATAAAACACGTTTTCAGTTATATCACTTCTTTTTTTTGTCAAGGTTATAACGCCACATCAGTTCATTCATACATAGTTTTGATGCCCTCAGTGAGAATCTGCAAAGTAACCAGCATGCTTGTTTTCAGTATGCCAGTGTTTTGGTATTTTGTTGCAATAAAATCATATGGTTAAATTTTCCTTTTCGCTCATTGTTATCAAATCAATATTTATCAATATCAATCAAAATGTATAAACATCCAGTAGATTCATTGATGTAACAATATTTTGACTTGCAAGTAATTGTTGACATCCCATCACATGTATATACTTATTATCCATCTATCTATGAGCAATGCAATAAGCAATTCTAATTCAGGATAGATGATTATATTTTATTTTGATTCCATAATACATTTAAAATAGTTTTCTGTGGTTATTCATCTGCCAGGTGCAGTGTAGCAATGTATCCTCCAGGGGGCTCAGTCCCAGGCATTTCGTTTGACGGCGCTTGCTACATACCTAAAATTCCTCTAGGTGTCACCCTTATCAAGCTGTGAAGTCGGCAAAATAGGACGCGTCTGAATCTCATACTGACTATCTCTACTCGTGTATCAAGTCAATGTGTGTGTGCGTTCATTTTGAATTTGAGTGGCACTGTCAAAGTAATAAAAGGTTTTAACAAAACACTTAGCGTATTTTATGAAAAGAACTCTCGATATATGAATAGCTAAAAAATAAGAAGACAGCATTTAAAGTTACAATATTGCATTTTATTTGTGTGATGTCTATAATTCCACAGACTCCACAATGACGAATGTCAATTAATATGTTCTCGTACAGTATACAGTACATAATATAATAATACAAAAGAATCACAATATAAAAACAATTTAAATAGGCAGAATGTCGATCACAGGTTAAAGTCTTGATTCAATCTTTTGGACTCAACATGCAATCAATATATAAAAAATAAACCTTTAGTTAAATGTATTTACAATTTTATCTTTAAATAAATATAAGTTACAAATGTATTTTTAAAATACAAAGATAAATACAGTGGAATGATGTACATTGTGTACCATCCAAAAATTATGAATATTTTTGGGATATTTAGCATTCAAATAACAATTACTACATTAGAAATGTAACTTTAATGACAATTACATGCCTCCTATCATTATTTATTTTTCAGTCTTTTCACCCCTCACCCCCAATCTTTAGTCTAAGGTCAAAGATAGTGATAGGTGGTAAATAGATATAAATAAGTAGAAACAGGAGTCTAGCTCTGCCGGACATCCTGGAGAAGTTTATTGATCTCAGCCACCAACTCACTGGCATCCACCAGCTCATGGCGGCTGTCACTGCGTTTTCCCTGTAGATGGCTCAGTACAGAGTCAAAATCATCCTCTTCATAGTTTTCTGGAATTTCCTCCATAGCAGGAAGCCACTTGGACGATGGGCCAGGAAGGGGCACCGGTATTGGCAGTGGAGCTTGAGCAGTTTGCATTACAGTGGGGCTGATTCTTGCTGTGAGCATGGAGCCGCTGTGGGATTTGGGGTTGTAGCTACTATTCTGCAGGCTGTTTTTGAGGGACTGTGAGTTATTGTGAATGCTGCTTTGACAGCTGAGCTTGGTGCTAGGTTTCAGAGTGTGGTAGCTGCCGCCCTGATGGTGACCAGATGGAATGATGCCACTTCCTGGATTCTGGAAGTGAGTATTGGCAGCCCAGGCTGCCACACCCTGTTGGTGGACGGAGGGGTTCGCCTTGCATGGAAGGTGACCCCGCCTTCGATCTAAAGATCCAGTCATTGGTACGGTGATACCACTGAGACTGGTCCCCTTCTGGTTCTCATTGACTTGGGCATACGAATCGAAACCCTGGGGGAGCAGACGCTGGAAAACACTGCTCAGCTCTGAGCGCAATGATGAAGTTCCACAAAGGTCTTCATCTCTGGTCTCATCCCGCACATCACCTTCAACATCATCTTCTCCAATGCTCTCTCTGCCCGGATCTTTTCCAAAGGTGGAGAAACTTTGGTTCCGGCCAGATCCATTTTCGATGCATGGTTGTGGAGTCTTGTCCTGAGACTGGTCAGTGGGTTGGCAGGCTTCCTCCCCTGGAATGTAAAGATTGCTTCGGTAGTCGGAAGAGGATGATGCTGGGGACGCAAGTGGGGGCATCCAGCACTGATCTGAATGACCCAGTATGCGACACTCCTCGGTGCAAAGCCTCATAGCTGGAAAAAAAAATAAAGTGGGAAATACTTGTAAGAAATCAGGAGATGTTTGAGATTTTTGATCAAGAGAAATTTTGTACAAAAACCGTATGTGAGGTTAATTTGTTTTTTTCTCCCCAAGGACTAGGTGGCGCTATATTTATAACCAAATATTGTCATAGAGATACCTTCAGGTCGCGACTATAAACATACATGTGAAGTTTGTGATTTTTTTTGGAGCATGTACCGCGGAGTTATTAAGGATTTCCTCTTTCATGGCGAAGGAAATATGAAAAACAAAATTTGATGCCCTGCCCCAATCGTATACCATTTAAAAAAATCAAGATTTTTTTCTCATGTTATTGGCTAAGGTCTTGACATGGTCCAGGCCAAGTTTGAAGTCAATCGAATCAAACGCGTAAGAGAAATGGGCAAAAGTATGCCCCCTATAAATGTGCAAAAAACGGACATTCAAAAATTCCTAGAACACCTTATAGTTTTTGTACCCAAACTACTAGTGGTGCAACGGATCACGGATCAGATTGTTAAAAAAAAAAAAAGATTAAAAAGGAAAAATAGAACATTGTCTTAATTTATTTTTATAAAATGCTTTTGCCCATTAAATTAAAAAAAATAATTTTATATATATATATATATATATATATATATATATATATATATATAAATAAACTCAAAATGTCTAATATAGCCATTAGGATTTAGTAACACAACTTTAAGTGCAATATAAGCCAAGATAGATAATTATTTTATACATGATCCATGTATAAATAACAAGGTATCCTGCCTTACGTTGCTGCACTTATAATGCACTTGAAGTTGTGTTCCTAAACTCCAAATGGCCATATTGGACATTTTGAATGTTTATTTTTATAATGAAAAATACATCTAAGTGCAATTTAAGGCACATTCCTTCCATTTAAACAGGGAGCCAAGCAATAGCTGTCAAACTACTGTTGGAAGCCAGGCACCCGATGTTAACGCTAACAGTTAGCTACTAGCCACGAACGCCGGAGACTTGTACCGTATCGTGCAATGACGGCGTAATTAACTTGCGGTTTCTTCGTGTCCTAAATCAGCTATTTAATATACTTTTGGAGTGGCATTATGATAATTGTGGTAGAAAATATGTAATTTCAATAAAAATGTTAATAACGCAAGCCAAAATGTCAAGTAGTGAAGCTGGCGTTCAAAACACAATGCAGGCAGACTTCAAAGTAAAATACGCCAAGGCTGTTGCATTGGTGTCGAAGTTTGCCTTAGCGAAGGCAGCGTGTGTTTGCGCCTTTGCGGCTTCCCTGACCTGTCTGAATGACGGCGCCATGTCACTGTAAGCCCAGCTCGCACACGTACACACACGCATACACACACACCGAGAGGAACTTACTCGTTAACATACATTTTAATCTTTTTGGTTTGGTGGAAGAAGCAAGTCTTTTCTAGTAAAAGGGCTCAACTCCAAGTGAAGTCACAAGTCATTGTTGGTAAAGTTCAAGTGGAGTTGCAAGTCTTTTAACATTTTGTCAAGTCGAGTCTAAAGTCGTCAAATTCATGACTCGAGTCTGACTCGAGTCCAAGTCACATGACTCAAGTCCACACCTCTGCTATGTGCATATATCAAAATGACACAGCTGTGTCAGTCTTAGGTCAGTTTAGCATTTAGCATGGCTTCTCTGTCTTGTCATTCCTTTGTAAGTATGACACGTGCCAGAAATGTAGCTTATTCGCCACTATGCAAGCGATTATTACTGACTTAGGCGCGACTCCACAACGTGTTTAGGCTCATAGCCAGCCAAAGCTGTTGCTAGCTAGCTGCTTCACACAGCGCTTCCCTGAGCTCAGTGAAGCGTTTTAGGCCTGTCTTGGTGGTTCTTCTTCTTCTTTTACATTGTTTTGACGGTTGTCTTGGTGTTGGATTCTCAGTTTTGCTATTCAGTGTGTTAAAGTGAGGTGCAATATGCAAATTTTGACCTGTAAACTGTGATGCGAAACCACTTATTCGAGCCTTCATGCATACAGTGGTGCTTTGATGTGAATTTTAGTGTCTCTTTTTTTGGCGGGGGGAAAAAACTACCACTTTGATTTTTCTGAAATGGCATTGCCAAAGCATATAATTTTTTTTTTTTTATGTATCTAAATACATACAGCTCAATGAATGTACAATACTATTTATAGATATGAATTGCAGGTCGCAACACATTATTTTATATCCGTGCATATTTTCAAATTCTGATTAAAACGACTAAATCAAAAACTGAAATTGTAAAAAATTACTGTTAATCTCAGTTAAGGCTTTATAGAAGAAAAATTGTTTTAGAGACTGGAAATTCAAATATTCAACCCCCAGCTAATGTTTTACCTTGCTCTTGTCTATGCTGTCTATATCTGTGGAAATCCATCATTACTGTTGCCAATATCGCCAATATTGATACGGATACCAAGTACTTTAAGGTTCATACAATTTTATGGTATTTTAAATCATTTGTGTTATTAAATACCTTTTCTTTTTTTTTTACTCATTCACTGCCATAAATTCATTTTTAAAAAAGATTGTTAAAAATTAGGGGCAAGAGGCGGTTACAATTTTTAATGTAATCAATTGCGTGACTTCACTAGTTAACTCACGATTAATCACAAATTTTATATCGGTGCTAAATGTAGATTAAAAAAATTCTAGGTTTTCATACTCTTGTTAACAAAAATGGAAAAAAAAGTTAAACTAATAGAAATAGTTCAATTGAAATTTTGACGTTTATAGCCGACAATGGCAGTGAATGAATAAAAAAAAGAAAAGATACAAAAATTTTGGGCGTCAAGCGATTAAAGTTTTGAATCGTAATTAATCGCATGACTTCACTAGTTAACTCGCAATTAATTACAAATTTCATATCTGTTCTAAATGTACAATAAAATAATTCTAAGTTTTCATACTCTTGTTAACAAAAGTGGAAAAAAATGTTAAACTAATAGAAATAGTTCAAATGAATTTTTGACATTTATAGCCGTAAATGGCAGTGAATGAGTTAATTAGCCTTTCTTGTCAAGTTCTTACATTCCATAAATAATATCCTCAAGGGAAAAATACCTGTTATTTAAATTTGCTATGTAGTAATAATCTTCATATTCTCAGTAGTCTTCCTTCCAAGCACTCGCTGCCGCCCGCGCAGAGCGCATATCAGGCTTTTGATGACATATGAATCGGATGCGTGCAGATGAGCGTTCACAGTGCAGACGCATTGCATACATATACGATTTATATCCACATACAATAGAGGCCCAGGTCGGGTGTGAAAAAATCCGAATTGTATTGTTCACACTGCATGAAAAAATCTGATACTTGTGAAAAAATCTATATTGAGCTGCAGTGTGAACGCAGCCTAAGAGAAAATTCAACAAGGCTGTCAATGCCTATTAGAAATTCCAAAATACCTTCCTTAAAAGCATTCCCCTTTCATGTTGCGCTTTTCAATAATACATTTAACAAAAAAATTTCAGAAGAATAAATTGGATAAATCAAATATGCAATGTTAAAGCCTTCATTAAAGGAGTATGTTCTTCTCACTTCTGCCATTGAGGGACTTCATTATGCCCTCATTAACATGAAGGACATGTATTATACATCTTAGAGCAGAAAAGCGCATATGGTTGCGATGGGAAGGAAAGCCGCTGCATACAGTGTACCCAGCTGATAAAAGGCTCAAATGAAATATTTAATTTAAATGATTTAAGCACAAAAAAAGATAATAAAAAACAGCTCATCAAAACTGGGGCAGCCTTAATTTCATTACATTGACAAATAATTTTTTATTTTAAAATTTCCCTTAATTGCTATGAATTCCCACTTAATTTATGAATATAATACATCATATTGACACTGTAAAAAACTAGAAGACTATAGAATATGCCAAGAATTGCTTTTATTTTTGAAGTTTTTCCCGGGAGCGTTTTGCCAGTCACAGCGCAACGGATGACTTGAAGTCAACAAAAGTCAACAAACAACTTCGTCCAGAAATCACGTTCGATTCCCAATTAAGGGCACTAAAAAAAGACTTAATTATGCTGACATTGTATTGCACAGTGCCTGTTGCTAGTGTTTAGGGCGTCTACAGTGTTAGCGTGCTAACGGTACTAGCGGCTGCAGCTAAAACCATCGGACTACTTTTCAAAGGCAGTCCAATCAACGTGATGATTGCACACTTTGATGCTGACAGTCGGACACAGTTGCCGTTCCTAGAGATCAGTTTAATAAACCGAGCTCACTCATTTGTGCAGTTGACGGTCGGCAAAATCACAACTGTGATTCTGACGTCACTTTGTTTTACAGACCAAAAACTACTCAACTCGGAGTTTAATTTCATACATAGTGCTGTCCATGTAGTAAAACTCAGTCATAGAATTAAAAAAAGGTAAAACAAAAATAACACCAAATAAATTAATAATTATCTTAAGTGGGTAAATGAATAAGTCAATAAAATAACACAAGTAGGTAAGTAAATAAAATAAACAAATGGATAACAAAATACAGCAGGCACCATAAAACATTGAAACAATGATGAGTCTCATGCCAAGGAACAAAGATGTGTTTTAAGAGTGGGTAGAGGGGGAGGTTGCCTAATACTAAAACAGAAGGTAATTCCAAAATCCATGGGGAGAGATTTTTCTAAAATCTTCATAACTTTCTAGAGAAGAAAATAATGTGCTGTTAAGCACAATTTAAATTTAAGTAAAAAAAAAAAAAAGAAGTTGTTTATCTAGAAATGAAAGTTGGTTGATCATTAAATGGAAATATATTTTTAATGCCTTTTGTTTTCATAATTGTTCTTTCACCATGCGAAAATAATTTTATCCAAATACCTGATTATTCAATAGAATTTTCCATCGGATATTTGAATAGCAAAATATTCGATAGCTGCAGCACTAGAGGGGACTGCAACCCGCTGTGCTATACTGTACTATACATAATATGAATGGATAATGAAAGAGATGACCTGACACTTGGGCAGGACTGGCCATCGGGAATTTCATGGGTTTCCCAAATGCCCAGTCCATCCACGGCGGCGAATCGAATAGTAATGGCTTGATGTTGGTCGAACAACGAATCGGCACGTTGGACACTGCACCACCACTCAGCGGAAAAAGTTCAGGCTCAGGAATTATTTTTACTTTAAGTCTTGCTACACCCTTCGCTACTGTGGGCCAGCCCCAAAATAGGACAATAGCAGCCTAAGACAAAGAGTACGCACGACCAAAGAGCCTCACTTTCAACTGATTCCTTCCCTCAGTGAGTCGCATGATGCATTCAAAGACACTCGATAACAGCATGACTTAGCAAAATGTAACATAACGTGTATTAAACAACAATACACATAACCCTATTCGCGACAGTATATTAGTATAAAATAATAGCAGTAAGGTAACCCATTTAGCTTTGCTTATAGACAAGAAAATATAACTTTTGCTGCTTTACACAACGTGAATTTAAGAAATAAAACTGTTGATTATACAAAAACAAAACAAAAATGGCCATTTGCTATATTGTCTTCTTTATGATTATTGTTTAATAAAACCTTTGCTTTACATTCCTGGAAGGAACTAAAAATTTTTTTTAAATTTGCTTCTCAAATGAAGTCATTGATTCGCAAAACTGCTCAGCAAGCAGCTTTGTGCGCACTGACTTCCCCGTCAACGAATGACGAATAGAATCACTGGACTGGATATCGGTCGGTCATTGCCGCCCCTCCACTTCTACCCAGGAAAATTTTTGTTCGGACCACGGGGCTTAGCGAGTTTTGTGGGGGGAACCCTGTACCCATAATAACAATGAATTCACTGAACACTGCTCAATATATTTGATGCAGTGGACAGGCAAGTGGAAGCCAGAGAGATTACACAGTGGGAGATAGGTGAGCTTTAATTATGCATTGTAGGATATAATTATGAGAGCATTTTGGAACTGGCTGCATGGCAACGATTCATCACATGGCAATTAAACGCCTACGTTTCATCAAAAGACCATGTAGTTTGGATGGCGCAAAGTGAAGGCTTGAAGGTGGTTAAGATGAGAAGGAATATTGGAGCAGAGCCTCGCAATGAAACTATTAAAAAAAAAAAGAAGTCTAAATTGGGATGTAGCTCAAATATGGTGTCAATTGATGGCATTGTGTGAAGCCGGCTGGAAATAAATGTAACTATGGGAAGAGGGAATGCTTTGATATTTAAAAAAGCTGTTTGCAACCTGTGAGTGTTGACTAATACTGGCTGGTGACGGGAATGTTACAGTGTGTAACTGAATGTGTCCAATTTCAGGAGCAGTAGACTATAATTATTCTTAATTGTATGCTTTGTGTGAGCACAGCTGTGATTACCTTGCAACCAAACAACAGACAACAATGTGTCTAACTGCTTTGTATCAATTAGGTATGTACCCTAATCAAAGGCTGCCACAACATCAGATGAATTGGCTATGTCTGACATTAGAGGTACATGAAGTGTGGACCGAACTAATGTTTATTTTATCCACCGTTTTTAAATGTCTCAATTTAGTCAAATTTCCGTCACGTAATTTTTAATCACAGTTAGTCAACCTCATCCCGTTTTTAGGCCATTTATAGTCTACTATAAATCTAGTAACATAGTTTTTGTTTTAGTCAAAGAAAACATATTTTTATTCGTCTAGTTTTAGTCACCAAAAACTGTCAACGTTTTAGTCTAGTCATCTCGGATCTAAAACTATTTCACATAAAAATTGATCTCATCTTTTTGATGAAAAACAACTTCACACACAATTACAGTATATCAACAAGTGGCTAGTATGGCTCCATGCTACGAGCTAGTAAATTAGCCAGCATTAGTTAGCAGTTGGATTAACATTATTGTTGGAACGTTACAGCCGTGGATTAATTAGTAATTTAGCAGAGACAAGATTTTACAAAATCATATAATATTCATCTCATTTTTGTTCATGAACTAAAAAGTTATTCGATTTTAGTCCAGTTTTTTTTTTTATTAAATGAATTACATATTCGTCATGTATTAATTAGTTGATGAAAATGCATACTGATTTAGTCCCAGTTATTGTTTATTAATGACGGTTTTAGTCTAGTCTAGTCTAGTTTTTGTCCGGTGAAAAATGTGTGTTGATGAAATTGTTTTTGTTTAGTTTTCATTGACGAAATTAACACTAGGCTAAACTAAACTCTGCTGCTTCATGGAAACGAGGCTTTATGCTGGATTTTCACGAGGCCTACACTGTAAAAAACTATTTTGGAGAGAGGTAAATATAATCCACAAAAATCATGTAAAATGTACGATGTATGATTATTTTAGACAGCAAAGTAATTACCAATTACTGGGTAAATTGTACTCACAATATCTAATATAACAGTAAAAAGGGTTACCAACAAAAACTGAACAAATTATACACAAAAAAAAAGTAGTAAAATATACCCAACAGCCATTCCTGTGTACTGCAGTAATATGCACATGCGCCATCACCTCTACTCGCCGCGACGCCGACTCAGCCAGACTGGACTTAAGATAAGGTAAGACTAGTGGGTTTACCTGTCTTTCATTCACGAATATAAATACTAAGTTATTAAATTACGATATATTCTACATGAGTCGCAGTTGGTGTGAGTTTGTGTTAAGTGCCATGCATGCTAAAGATTGAATTGGTGACTCGCGAGGGTTTGTACACCTGCTGTTCATCACGAAACACCGGGAAAGTAGCAAGCTAGCTAGCTAACTTTTGTTAAAACCCTCGTGTTCATGCCAAAGCACTGTTCTTTTCACATATCGCACTAACATATTTTTCTTTAGTTATTAGCTCAAGTATTGTTGCTGTGTAGCTGTGAGGTTAGAGTTGGGTTAGGTTTTGCTCCTAGTTGCGGTCCCAGCTGCTAACTTTCGGGAATGATGATGTGCTCCCACTAAAGGCACACACAAAAAGAGAAATACAGTATAAAATAAATATATAAAATCGGGGCTGATGCTAAGACAGTAGGAATGAACTGCTGGAATGCTCAGATATGACTAAAAGGAAGAAAATACCACTTTGGAGGTGTCTTTGGTGAGGAATTAGCATTTTAGCATGGCTAAATGCTAAAAAAAAATAATAATAATTGAAAATGATTTAGCATGATATGGACCCTTAATGCACAAAAATCAGATGGGGAAATTTTCCTGTGTAAATTCCAACTTAACTCTTTGACTGCCAAAAACGTTAAATAACGTTTAGTAAAATCCTACGGAGGACTGCCAAAGATGTTAAAAGACGTTCACTATGTTTTTTTTGGAAACGTGGAGGAAAGCCTTGGCCAACTGCGCTGAAAGTATCAAACAGATCTAGTGAGTATAATACCTATTTTGTGAGTGTTGAGGGGAGAATGGCTGCGAAAGCGAAGAAGGCGACCGATTGCAAGCAGCTCACGCTTGAACATTTTTTTCAAAGACGAAAAGCATCGACCAATGCTAAAGAGCACATTGATGACGACGACGATGATGATGATGGTGACTCCGAGGTTGACGCCGAAGTTGGAAGCGTTGACGCGGCGGCTATGATCACGTCATAAAGCCTCACCGGCTAGCGATGCTAACGCCGGAAAACGCGGAGCACAACCGAGCACTTCTGTGCAGGCGGACGTTCAATCGGACGACGAAGAGTACCCCGAGTCCAATGCATATTCATCGGGGAAATGGGTACAGTCTGATCACGGAGAAGACACTGGTTCTGGACTACGATGCCACCATGAATGGAGTGGATAAGATGGATCAGAACATCTCTTACCAGCCGGTATAGGAACTGAAGGACATGAGGAAGCCAGACGTAACACCACCGTATCATGATCCTGAGAGTAGACTTGATGGCAACATGGCCAAACACACACTGCAGTATATACTTGCTATTCCCCGGAAAAAAAGACCGGTAAGAAAGTGTAGCGTCTGCACGCGAAGGGGCAATCGCAGTGAAACTAATCTGTTGTGCAAATCCTGCTGCGTCCCCTTGCACGCAGGGGAGTGTTACAAAAAGAAAAACTGTATTTGAAACATCCACACAATTGTAAATAGTACCACGGTTGCAGACATTTGTAAATAGTTTGTCAAATTGTTACACTGTTGAATGTAAATAAACATATTTTGCTATCAAAAAACACTTTTTCATTGTTGGTGATAGTGTTTTACAGAAGTAAAGCACTGTTTAGGTGTTTGTGGCATCATTCATGGAAAAAAAAAGGTGTCAAATTCACTAGAGTGCATGAAATAATATCCTGTCACAAAAAGCTTGATTTCTCCATATTTTGTTTCAAAACAGAGCATTTGGGTGAAACTAACCATTTTCTATTGTTGATTACTGAAAAACGGAATAAGGTAGAAACAAACTCCAATCTTTCATTTGGTAGTATGTGTGTTTCCATAGTCCAAACACAAAATTTTCTGTGGACCTTGAAAGATCAGTCAAAATGCTTAAATCGGCTGGCACCCACGGCATCCCTTTTCTGAAAACGTCTGAGAGTTAATTGAAAAAGGTTAATATTGCAATGTTTTGTCTTGTAAATGCTTTATCATTGTAATGTATGATATTTAATGTTTTGCTGGCCAATTTATTATACATGTTGATGCTCACTATTGTTTCCCCTCTTCCCATGTCATATTGTCGTCTGCCTTTCTGGCCAAGATAAAATTATACCTCAATTTTCACATGCTCCGATGCTACCTGTTCTGTGACTGCCTGATCTCCCGTAAATACTGTCCATTGGCTTTCAACGTGTGCAAATTCTCAGGGTAAAAGAAGATACATGGATTTTAAGGTTCAAGTTACCTTAATTAAGGACTGAAAATGAACTAGCAATGCAACGTTTGTAACTTCCCATGTCTTTGTGTACATTATCTTGCGAGTTATCTTTTGATTTTGTATTTGGTATATAACTACACAATGAAATACTTTGTAAAAGAAACTAAAGCACATTTGAAGTTATGATAGCATCTGTCTGTGTTATAAATAAAAGAGGAAAACCCTGTAATCTGCATTTAAAAAATGTCCATGTCACTGGTGTTATATAGAAACCTCACATCTCCCCAACATTTTTCATTAATTTGACAAATAGATTTGTGGGGAAAAAAGAAAAAAAAGGGAAAAAAAGACTGACAAAATTTGGACATCAGAGATTGCAGCCCAACACCAGTGATACACTTTGTGTACATTATCTTGCGAGTTGTTTTGGTATCTACGCAATGAAATACTTTGTTAATGGAACCAAACCACATTGAAGTTATGATAGCATTAGTCTGTGTTAAGAAATAAGGGGGAAAACCCTGTAATCTGCATTTACAATGTTACACATCACTGGTGGTGTTAGATAGAAACCGCACATCTCCAAAATTGTTTTGCAATAAACAGAGAGAAAAAAAGAAACCCTTGAGCCATGAACATTCCATTGTCAAAGAAATTTGACAACTATATTTGTTTAGAAAAAAAGACTAACACAATTTGGACACCAGAGGTTGCAGCCCAACACCAGAGATACGCTTTGTGTAATGTTATCTTTAATTTTGCATTTGTACATGTGTTAGATTAAAAAAACAAAACAATGAAATACTTGTTTAAAAGTGTTTTTTTATACAGCTATTACCTCTGCTGAATGAGTAAAAGTTAGCAACTAACAGTAATTAATTTTGAGTAGTAGTTGCATTAAGAAATTGTGAACATAATTTAACCAATTATTATTAGTATTTGGTTGCAAAATTTAATTAGATATGTTAGGTCAATTCTACCCAACATATGTAAGTATTTAATAATTATCAAATTATTATAATAATTAACCAAAATGTATAATGAAAATGTACCCAGTTAAAGTGGATGCAAATTGTTATACTACATTTAGTGGGTAAATTCTATAGGTTGTTTTTTTCAGTGTACACTGAAAGTCCGTAATAAAACATTATTGAATGCACAAAGGCTATTCCTTGGCAAAGTTTATAATTTCCTGCATTGCATTACAGAAATAAAGGATCCAGAGGTTGGTAGTAACACCCTTTATTACGTTTACTCAAGTAACTTTTGGGATTAAGTGTACATGCCAGAGTAGTTTTGATTACTTTTACTTGAGTATATGAGTCATATTTTGGTTAGACAAGCGCCCGTGTGCTCCGCGTAAAGACGGGCACATCGCTCGGTGTTCCGATGAATGCGGTTGTAACCCCAGTTGCATCTTGAAAGGACTGAAAGGTGACGGGACAAAAAATGGCACTTGAAGTAGGACTGGGCAATGAATCAAAATTTGTGTTTTCAATTTGGCTTCTCATGATCATAATAACATCATAATTGAAGAACAACGATTAATGTGCCAAACGGTGTGATGTAAGATAAGATAAGATCCACTGATTGTCACACCCACCTAAGTGGGGCGAAATTCGTTCTCCGCATTTGACCCATCCCCTGAGGGAGCGGTGAGCAGCAGCAGCAGCCGCGCTCGGGAATCATATGGTGATCTAACCTCCCAATTCCAACCCTTAATGCTGAGTGTCAAGCAGAGCGGCAATGGGTCCCATTTTTATAGTCTTTGGTATGACCCGGCCGGGAATTGAACCCACGACCTCCCAGTCTCAGGGCGGACACTGTACCACTCGGCCACTGATCTGATAATTTATTGATAAACGTATCAAAAAACGTATTTATACGTTTTTGGGTTTGAATGAGTTAAATACAAGGCATGCATCCATCTAGGGACATCGCCAGTGCTAATGATAATGTCAATGTAAAATCCCATTGACAAGCATACGGAAAATTAGCATTAATTTCCAGAAGTGACATTCCTTCAAATAAAAAATGTCTACACACAAATAAGTGTGATTATTATCTTTTCCATAAATTGCCCAACACTAGTGGAGCCAGAGGGTGTACCTGCATGGGTTTTGTGATGGACATCAGGTGTACAAAACTCAGCAAGTCCTTCACCAAGGAGTCTATCCATAGGTGAGTCCCTGCCAGGTTCGTAGTCACTGTCACCTGCATCACTGTCGCCACGGCCACTGTCTTTAAGACTGAATTTATCCATCTCATTCAGGGCATATCTGAGGGGGAGAAGAAAACATTTGTTGCAACTGTCACCGAACAATAGCTAATCATTGACACTATGAATTAGTCTATGCAAACTAACACCTTGAGAAATTTTGTTGTTATAAAGGTAATGTAAGTTATGCTGCAAAGTGTTTAAAACCTAACCAAATGTTAGATAAGATCAGAGGACCCATTGGTCATCCACATTTAATGGATTGTGATAGTTATGTTGCAATTGTCAATTCTCCATTTCAGTGGGTGGGTGTGCAGTCAAGAGAAGCACCCTGTAGCTCAATATTCATGCCTAGTGCAAGTCTGGCGCACAGTCTACCTGAACCCATGGGCCATGTTTTCTTTGTTTTGGTATTTTCGCAGACGCACGGCGTTAGAAACGGGCGGTTTGCTCCTGTGTGGGCGTGAACACAGCCGATTAGCTTCACTGCCAATTGAAGCGGCTCCTCTCCCTTTAAATTCGATACGCGAGAGGCACATGGTCGTTGACAGGGTGAAAGCAAAAAAAAGACTTGCTGGGGTCCATGCCGGAGCCAACACCAACGTTGGCTGACTTAAATCAGCATCTCTGGTGAGTATGATGTAGTTTATTCAATGTTCTTATGTTTTTGTCATGTTAATAAATAAGAATTGATTGTGAACTGTTCATATTACATTCTATATGGTTTATTCAGTCCAGGGTCGCTGGTAAACATTCCTAGCTGGATTTGGGAAAAGGGCAGACTTGACCCTAGAATGGTCACCAGGATTTTGGGGTATCCTGCAAAAATTGTTAGATTTCTTTAACAATTAGAAATAGGTGAGTAGGCCTACCGATATTAGGTATCGGCATCGGTGCCGATAGCAGCCTTATTTTAAGGTATCGGTACTCGCGACAGTAGTGCTGGGCGATATGACGATATATATCGTGAAGACAATAGAGAAAATTATTAATCGTCTCATTTCATTTTTTTCCCCTTTCGTATCTTTCGTTGTTTGTCCCTTACCGCAAACAGCAAACAATATAAGCGACAGAGAAAGCTTGTTTGATGGACAAGATAAAAGCTTTCATTTTGCATGCTTGTTTGACACATCGGTCACTAGATGGCCGCCCTAAAAATAAGATGTAGTCTTAGATGAATCATGATGCATAGTGTCAAACATTACAAGCTTATGGTGCAAAGGTAAATAGACCAGTCAATTAAAATTAATAAACAAGGCGGTGAATGCAAATAGCAAATACTACTCCTTTGAAAATGTTTACTAACAACAACAACAACAAACCCGTAATTATTAATAGCGATTGACAAAAAAAGGACAACTCAAAGCATACTGGGTACTCCTTTTGAACTACACAAGGCCTGAAATAAGCAATTTAGCAAGTTGCACGGATTTTTAAGTTATTCCAAAAATTAACTGCAGAGACAGCCTCAAAAAGCTTTGCTAGGATGCTTACATCACCTACAAGCAGGTTCTCAGGTCGAGACGAAATCGCTTCTACTTACGTCACAGCAGCTATTTATAGCAACGAGCTTCAGCTGGCTGTACATAAACAGGTTGCGGTTTCGTTCCAAAGTGAGTAATCATGGCCTCCATGACGGTGCATAAGAAGCACTTCTTACAAGTATTGTTCTCATGAAGGGATTATGAGGAGTGATTAACAAGAGGAAAAGACGTTGAACAACAAAATAGCAGGCAATTAAATGAGTTTCTGGAGAGAAAAATCTAATGCTACACACTTAACTAAACAGGAAATGTTATGATTGTTACGGCGAATAGGAGGAGTGGCCTAGATTAAACATATATTAATACTGAGGATATGTGATTCAGAAAAGGGATGTCATAGTGAATACATATATCACAAAATGTGTTTTTCACAATACAAGTTTTGATTTTGACATTTGAAATCTGCACAATAAATGTTCTCAAAATCACATTATAGTAGCACTCTTCTTTAAATTAATATTTTTTAATAAAATTTCTGTTTGAAATATTTTTATGCTGCTTATTTAGATTGATATATACATTTGTGGAAAATATGTTGGCATTATTTACATTTGATCATTTGATCATTTTATATAGAAGCACTAATAGAGGCATTTCTCATTTGATACAGATCTGTTTAATGTCACTTGAAAATAAAATGAGAAACGGTAAGCAGTCATATTGTGTTGTATAACTTTTTTAAAAATAAATAACGGAAAATATATTGTGGTATATCAGTGCCATGATATAAAATAGCCTATATTGTGGTAGAATATTTTTTTCCCCCATATTGCCCAGCACTACGCGACGGTGGACGACACTGGTATCTTGTGGCTTTTTTCCGATCAAGAACTACAAATTAAAAGCATGAAAATTTGCCATTAATTTTATGTCATTTTAAGGAAAATGTTATATTGAGATATATAGGTCTTTCTTAAAATTATCTGTCATTGTTTCCCCCCCTTCCGTACTTGGTATCTGTATTGCTGACTAGTCAAGAGTTGAGTAGTTATACTGGTATTGGTCTGAAAAAAAGTGGTATCCTATTAGCTCATTCACTCCCAACCATTATCACTGAAGCAACCCGACTGTTTTACTGGATTTTGACTGATTTTGCAGTTTACAGAATATTCTGTTCTATTGCTATAAAAACATGCAACCTACCAAAAGAAAGATTACAGTCTCTTCTTTCATCAGGAAAAAAAAGTATATTTTTATCTGTTTCCGTTTTGCAGCACTTAGCATTAGAATATAGCTAAGTTTCATCATTTTTCACAAACCTGTTGAAAACACTGGCAAAAAGAGCTTGTAGTAACATGGCCCTGGCTGATCTCTTATACTCTGCTACCACCTGCTAGTCAATTTTTGGAATAACGACCATTGCTTTAAGCGACCTCTTCATGTCAGAAGCTGTATCAAAGCCTTCTGTATGCTCTAGCATAGGAAAAAAACAACAACGTACGGTATAAATACATTTTTGGGGAGTACAGAACACAAAGTATTAAAAACGTATTTACACGTTTTGGGGTGTAAATACAATCAAAGCAAAAATAAACAAACAATGTTACTTCCATTATGAAAAGTACCGCCAAACCTCCATTGTAAGTAGGTATTACCTGTAGCTCCTGGTGTATTTGTTGCCTTTGAAACTTGGCCGTGGCTGGTACTGGCCCTGATGAAGCATTGACAGAAGCTGTGAGACTTGCTACAATCCCCCAGAGAACAAACAAGGAAAAAACAGAAAAAACAAACACAAAAGGAAAAAATGAGGAGGGACAAATGAATGGAGTCAAACAAGCAAGACAATGTTACATGAAGGTGTGGGATAAAGGGTTAACGGTCATGACTTACTGAATGGAGGTAATGTAATAGAATGTCAATATATTCTTAACATGCACTGAAGATGTAAAATGAGATATAAAATTTGATTTGCGGACTGAATATTTCAAAATGTCTATTTTGAATGACAAATGGTAGCAACATCAAAATCAAACATCAAAAACGTAACAAAATCTACATCCCAAAAACATTTTCATGTCTTACCTCAACAGGAGGTGTGGTATGGGCCAACTCCAGGGTGAAATTCACTGGCACGTGATTAGAGGAAATAGTGACAAGACTATTAAGTGACTGGTGGCTGTGATGCCTCTGCCTGCTCCCCAAGGTGCCCCTCTCAGGTGTAGGGGAGGCTGACGGGGAACGTGGGTGAGACTGGACAGGAATAATTCCATTGACAGTTGGGACCAGGGTAATATCTGCCTTGTGGATGTGTCTTGTTGGTTTCTTTGGATGTTTCTGATAGCTGTTTTCAGCCACGCGACAATTGTAGTTGTGCTTTGGGTCTTTCTTTTCCCGGGTGCAACGAGTTGTGGCAAACATCACCATGACAATAAGCAGAAGAGCGCAAACTGCCCCGAGAGATATGATGATGATGAGAGACAAATCATGAGAGGTGTGGCTGGAGCCGGTGGGATAGAGAGGGGGGAGGATGTCCAAATTCTCCAGCAGAGTAAGCTTGAGGAGGGCCCCGGTGGTGAGTCGATTGGTACCTCTATCCTGTACTTCTAACCTGATCTCCATCACATCCCTCGGCGCTTGTTCTAAGCTCGCGTTGATCCTGAGCTCACATTGGCGAGCATCCATCAAAAACAAACCATCTTCATTTCCACCAACAATGGAGCAACTCACCTCTCCATTAGCACCAGCATCACGGTCTGTGATTTTAAGCGCTGTGATCAACTGACCAGGAGATGCATATTTCCACACCGGAAGTTCAGCAGTGTGATTCTGGAGGGAGGGGGAGTAGATAATAGGTGGATTGTCATTTTCATCCAAAACTGTAAGCAGGACGGTGGTATTGGCTAACAGGGAAGGATTTCCCCCATCACGTGCCTGAATGGTAAAAGTAACATGACTGACCTCTTCGTGATCAAAAGTCCTTAAGGCATAAATGGCACCATTTGAGGGATCAATGGTTACATACGTAGAGATGGAGCTCCCCTGCACCAGAGAATCAATGATGGCATATGTAACCTGGCCATTGGTGCCCAGATCTGGATCGGAGGCCACCACTGTCATCAGATATGCTCCTGGAGAGTTGTTCTCAGATTTAAACACATCATAGTGGTTCTTCTCGAAACAAGGAGGATTGTCATTTTCATCCAGCACCTGAACAGTAAAGTGTTTGATCGTCGAGAGGCTTGGGGAGCCCCGGTCCTCCACTATGACTGTCAAGCTATACTCGGACCTCTTCTCTCTGTCTAGTGAACTATTGGTGAGGATCATATAGTTCTTTTCATATGTTTTCTGGAGTCTGAAGTGACCATGCCCGTGAAGCCTGCAGACCACTTCACCATTAAGCCCCGTGTCAGTGTCGTCAATGCGCACCAAAGCAATGAAGGTATCTACAGGTGCACCCTCTGAGATGTATGCCACCTCCTCTTTGCCGGGTGTCATCAGGTTAATGTTTACCTCTGGTTTGTTGTCATTTACATCCACGACTTTCACAACAATTTTGCAAAGTCCTGGAATGGAGTTTGGGCCCAAATCCTGAGCCTGAACATCAAGCTCGTAGGACGAAGTGGATTCATAATCTACCTTCTTAATCAGTGTAATGTGTCCGTTTGCTGGATTTACCCTGAACATGTCCAAGATTTTTGGTGAGACATGGCTGCTGAAAGAGTACAAAATGTGTCCATTGGTACCCTCGTCTGGATCTGTGGCGTTTAAATCAATCAGAAGTGTCCCAAGAGGAGCGTTTTCCAGCAAATTAATAACATATGCCTGCTCTTCAAATGCTGGGCTGTTGTCATTTGAATCAGCAATGCTGATTTTCAGCAATGTGGAGCCAGATTTGGGGGGTACACCATTATCCGAAGCAGTGAGCTGCAACTGGTAGCTAGACTGTACCTCCCTGTCCAACTCTCGCATCACCACCAACTCTGCATACTTAGCCCCATCTGTCCTGGTCCTGATGTCTATCTTAAAAAAGTTGTTGGGACTGAGAGAGTATGTGTGCAGTGAGTTCTCTCCAACATCTGCATCCATGGCGCCGTCCAGTGGGATTCGCGTTCCCACAGACGCGCTCTCGGAAATCTCAATGGGGACGATTGAGCGGGTGAAGTGCGGGGAATTGTCGTTGATGTCCAACACTTCCACCGCCACATGGAATAACTGCAGATACTCCGTCGGAAGCGTGACCACGTCAAATTCTATGGAACAGTTAAAATTTTTCTCACAAAGCTTCTCACGGTCGATTTTGGAGCCAATGCTGATCTCCCCGTCCTCCTCGCGCACAGAGAGGAACAGCGTGCTCCTCCGCTGCATTGCACGGAACCGAAATGACACGGAGCTCGGTAGTTTGGATAAAACTTCAGCAACATCTTCCTTTAAGCGAGCGATTACAGTCCCCACTCGTTGTTCTTCATAAACTTGATATTTTAAAGTATTGCAGCTGATCGAGCTCAAAACCGCCATTAAAATAAATAGTTGGAGTTGTGCATAAGAGAGCATATTGCCTTTGGCACCCATCTTACTGCAGCAGCGACGTCCACAGAGGCGGGGGAACAACGGAGAAAACAAAACCCCTATTAATTTAAATCAAATTAATTTAAGTTTCCTAACATGTTTACAATCCTCGTCCGTCGGTCGCTATCCGCTAATAGTCCACTGTATTTTAAAAATGGGGAGAAAAAAATTATGAGAAGATCGACTGTGTAGACAGCTCTTGCATATATCCCCGTGTACTCCGCCAGTTGCTTGAGTGGGAGTGAATGGGACAAAAAGAAGCAGAGTGAAAGAGAGGGATTGCTCAGTTTGCAATGCCCTCCCCGCACCCAAGCTGCCACCCCTCCCCACACACACAAAAACTTATACAAAGAGAGAGCAGGATCCTCATTCTCACATTCGCACGTACACCCCAGCATTAAAAGTGTGCCACAACAATGGGCTAGAGAAAGAATTCTTCCGGGCTTAGCCATGTCTCAGACAAACACACATTGACCTGCACACTTTTACATTGTTGCTTTGGTTATTCACGGCGTGTGCCAACCTAGCTACCCCTTTCTTTTGGAGTAGCTTGCTCCAAATAAAGTCGGCTCTATTATGTGTCCTTTAAATAACATGGAAGGCACATGGTTGCCACTCAGTGTTTGTTATAGCAAGGAATTTAACCATTCTGCTAATACAGTACTTTGAGTTAAACCACAACCGTTTTATTAGCCTGTATATTCAGATGATGGTGCCTCCAATGGTGAGTCTTGCTGAGGTCACTGTGATGTTAAAATAGAAGAATTAGGGAAGAGTTTGAGACTGATTATCGGCTGGGCAAATTATCAGTGCCGCATTTTGACAAATATCGGCGTCAGCCTTTTTATTAACCCGATCGCCGATAAAGTTGGTCTCTCACTGAGCAGTGAATGCTTGCGAACATAGCGAAATTTGGGGCTTTCATCAGGATTTGTAAGATGTTCACAGACAGTTTTTACTTGTCGCAAAGACATTTCAAACATATTCAATTTTTTACTGTCTTCGAAGATCTTTTGAAACCTTTTGCGAACCCTGGTAAAAAAACAAAAAACTAATTAGCGACATTTGCATGCATTTGTTACTCAGTGAGATACAGGGAACTTTATTTTTGGGATTTATTTAAATTTCCACTTTATAAAAAAAGACACTTGGAACTCCCTACACTTTTTTTTTTTAAATTAAACCAAAAAAATTAAATTACGAAATTATGTCAATTTTGAAAAAAGTTATTTACAGTAGAAAACTATTAACTATTTAGTTTTTAATTTAACACACGTTGATGACCCTGGAAGCTCCCTGCAATTTGTGTTATAATTTTCAAACAAAGCTGTCAATTCTTTATATGTTTCAAATAAAATAAAAAATAAAAAAAAGTTGTTTTTAACGCTAATATTTCGTCTTTTACTGCAAATGAATATCGGCTTGAAATATCGGTTATCAGTCTCCTTGACTCCTAATAATCAGTATCAGTATCGGCCTTGAAAAAACCCCATATCGGTCTATCACTAATTGCAAGGTTTATTTTCACTGCATGCATGATGCACATACCAGGGATGTGTGCATTTCTTTGTTGATCATCATAAGCTGCTTTCAGACTATTGTCCCTGTAAAGTGGAACGCCAATAAAGCCTGTCCCCTTAAGACAAAACTCATCAGAGCGCGCTACAGCACCATGTGTGCGACTTCAGACATTGCTGCTCCGTGCAATGAGACAATTAGTTGCATGGCAACATCACTGTGACAGCCCAGCAACACTTGCACGGGGCACGGGCAGTGAGTCTTAGGTGTTCATTTATACATTCAGTTTACACACTTATAGGCGACTCTTCTGAAATGTAACATTTTGACTTAAAATTCTCATTCTTGAGTGCCAAACCAGTTAATCAAATATTGTTGCAAGCCCAATGAGCCCAACAGAACTTAATATCCACAAACAGAGAACAGGCTTATAAAGCATACATGGATATCTTTAAGTATATATAAATAAAACAGCTTTTCCAAGGTTCCTTTTGACAAAATAGAGATGCCATTAAATATATTGTGACGATTGGGTCACGATATTGGTGCTAAGTTACCCACACAGCTGACCCTCACGTGTACTCTTTTCACACACACTCTTGCTGCCTAGTAATATATTATGGAGGCCTATGTCCTCCAACCAAATTACCATTCTGCAAACTCAGTCATGCTCAGACAGCAAGTGGCCTCATAGCTTTTTGAGCATGCCATCTGGTCTGAGCTTGAGACAGCCCAAAACTCACAATTACCATCCGTTCACCAATCATGAAGCCCCTAGAGAAAACCTAGAGAGACAAAAGATCACATGATGTTTAATCAAATCTCCTAATACAGAATTGTGATGGAATTTTCTAAAATGCATTATTTTATATACCGCATATCCATCACTCAAAATATAGCCTCTAAAAACACGTACAAAATAGGATGTTTTCAAAACACTGTTTAAAATTAGCTTGATCTTCCGCTAAAGCATATTGTTAGCCATGTTGTCCGCCAGCCAGAGGCTGTAGATAGGGTTGTCTAAACTACATCCCGGGGGACCCTTTGCGGCCCACAACGTTTGAAAATAACATTTGGCACAGCACTATGTTTTTTTCTTTCTTTCTTAAAACTGGACGGGGAAAGTGTGTGTTGAAAAAATTGGGTAGGTTCTACAGTATGCTAACAATATGCAAAGACACAAAGAAACTGACAACTAAT
>NC_135441.1:2925000-2957500 GCF_051991255.1 Vanacampus margaritifer | reverse complement strand
TATTTTACCATAGTGTTTATTAAATATTGCGCACAATTAATGCATGTAAAAAATAAAAATTAAAACTAATACTGGAACTAAACATTTTTTTAAAAATTAAAACAAAAAAATAAATAAAATAAATAACATACAACCCCCACCCCCCCAAAAAAGAAAAAAACTAACAACTAAAACAAACTAAATTTTAAAAAACTCGAAACGAAATAACAACTAACTGAAATGAAAATTCCAAAACTATAATAACCTAAATGGCACAGCCAGTGACTACTTGTCACCCTTTAAATAGGCCAACTGACTGATTACAAGTGGTTAAAAAAATTCATCTCGTCATCCAGTTGATGACAGCTGATGATTTTTCTGGGCGTAGCCGGTATGGCAGTACTGTACTGACATATGACGCACCACGCTGACTACACCCTCCGTCAACTGTCAGTTTGACAGCTTCTGAGGAAGGCGGCAGTCAACACCGAAACTAGTAAAGGTAAACAAAAACCTTTTAGTCTTTAAAAACAAAGACTGTCGGATTACAAGTTTGAAGACACCTGTTGTGCTAATTAAGGACACACTTGGTTGAACAAATTATTTTCAACCTTTTCTAGTGGTACCATCATTTTTGCCCAGGCCTGTTTCCGAGTTCGCTCTTTAAAGGCACTTTGTGCAGTTCAAAACGGTAATTTAAAGCTTTTTCTACATCATGCATGCTCCACCAATGCCCGGATGAGTACAAAGAGCCCTGATTTTTAAAATACAACTCCGCCTATCAGGCGAATATGCGACAGTTTGTTGGGGGTGGGGAGAGGTGGAATGGTAGAGGGTGACGTCAGGCTTGTTTCCATGGACATTTATAGCGTATTTCCACTGGAGCCCAGCACCGCACTGCTCGGCTCACTGGCGGGTCAGCTCGGCCCAACCCATGCACGCACTGTGTTTCCACCTCCAATGTGCATCTGGGACGCTGGGCGGAAGTAGAGCATATGTGACTCAATAGTAGAGTGCGGGAAACTACACATAACCAAAACACGGAAGCCATGGAGGACAACGCTGCCCGGTATCGGTTGCTCGTTCTGGTGCTTCAGATGTGGCGCTTTTTCAGAGCTTGCAACACAAGGAGGATCACCGCCGCGAAGAAAAGGACGCTGTCTAATCGTCGGAAAGCCCTCGAGACTATACACGCTGAAAGCAGTGGGAGCGAAGAAGAAGACAAACACCCGTTGAAGGACACGGCTGGTACGTTGTTGTTTTTTTCCCCACGCCGATGTTCATTATTGATGGCATCACAGGACCGACCGCACAATCAACTGCCATGGTGTTTTACGTCATGTCCTGGGCTCGCTCTGGCTCAACGTAGGCGTGAGGGCCGCGAGCAGCTCCGCGCGGTCCACTTCCGACACGGTCAACTGTAATGGAAACGCTCGCCAACACAGTGCTGGCTTCGCAAGGTGCGCTGCTGGGCTGCAGTAGAAATACACTATTAGTGTTAGTGTATGACACAATTGGAATGGAAACTGGAAAAAGCAAGAAGCCAGGTTCGAGCACCGCCCAAAATCCAGCACAGAGCCCAAGAAAAGTTTATTCAAGCGCATGTACTCGCAAGTGCACCCTACACGAGCTTGACACAGACGGACGGTGCAGTTGGCAGAGGTGGCAGCCACAACTAGCCACAAGTGACAAACTCCACAAAGCATCTTTAATAAATAAATAATTGTCAAACCACAATTCAAAAGAAATGTCTAATTTTCATTGGTTTATTTTATTAATTTGGTTAATTTAAAATTTGCATTATTACTTTTGTCAATCAAGTTATTTTTCACTTTCATTAAGAGAGGTGTATGAACAATTTTGTCCATGTGTGTGATTTTGTTGTATGAATGACAGGAGGTGGAGAACAGATTTTACTTTTTGCCATCTAAGAGCATTTAACTGTTCTTTTACAAAAATTCTCATAGAAATCAATCAAGTGAAATAGGTTCATTTTCCACAGCACGCCTGATAATCTCTCGCAGAACACTGGTGGAAAATCAGTGGACTTGGGCCGTTCTAAAAAGGCATATATAGTGTTGTTAACTTACTGTACTTCTGTCCTTTGGATCATTGTCCTGTTGCATCACTGTACTATTGCATCACCCACACTCTGTTGAGCTTCAACTAGCCCATAGATGGTTGTCATTTCCCCTCAAAAATGTGATAAAACCTGGAAATGTATTTTTCTATCAATAATAGAAATCCTTCCAGGCGCTGTTGGAGCAAAGCACTCCCAAACCATGATATCACCTCCACCATACCGCACAACAGGAATGATGTTTTATGGTGGTGTGCTGCTGTGAAACCACACCCAATCATCTTTTGAAAATAAGAACCTACTTGCAAGCTGCAGATCAACCTATAATAAAACCAGCATAACAAGTCAACAAAAGCTTTTTCTCCATTCCTACCTGTAACAGTGCACAGGCAACACCCCAAAGATAAGGCAGGAGGAGCGAGGCCAAGAGGTAAACCACAGCAGACCGGCCTCCATGTGCCCTGAACACATGTAGTTTCAGAACACTGTCGGGTAAGATAGGCCCAAGCAAACAAGGAGTGGCCCTAGTTTGAGTAAGACAGCAACACTTTCTTGAAAGCAACAGCTAACAGTGATGCTGATCTACGCCTCCAGATGATGACCATCTTTATTATAGCCAAGCAGCTGAGAGATTTTGACTTAAGAAATGAGCGCATCATATGGAATGGATCTTTATTTTCATCGCACATATACAAAAGTACATAGCAACGAATTTGACTTAAACTGAAAAACAATGACCACGAACGTAGTTAGCCGTGGTGGTGTCTTCATCTAGTGTCGGACTGAAGGAATATTCCACACTATATTAAGTGTAATCTTTGCGTGTCCAAATAATTGTATTCAGGATCTGATGAAGAAGTTTTCTTGCAAGAATTTATTTAGAAGCTTCTAAAGACACCGTTAGGACATCCACGTCTGAATGCGACGTAGACCCCCCCAAGAGTGTGACAATTTACAGAACATCGACTCATTTATACTCAACAGATAAAAGGTTCCTCCTCCCGGCTCTTGATTGAACAAAGGGCAGACATGTCATCTCCTAGACTGAACAAAGGTGTAAGGTTGATGGTAAACAGACATCTTTATACAGTTCCCCTTCTTGATTGGGGGAACAGAAGTAATCAAAATCTGACCCCAGACCTTCAGTCCCTAAGTGACAAGAGACTCTGACAACATCATGCACATTCCCCTCCAACAGTATTGAGGGTACGAAGATCAAATAAAGTCCACCAAATCACCATCCCACTGTATTCTTTTAAACACTCATGATTATATCACATTGATATGCCTATAAGTAAATTCAAAAACAGTAAAACATCAAATTGAAAATGTTAAATGTCTTCAGGACCCAATAGGTCGACGGCCACTTACCTTCCACAGCTGGGGCCTGCAAGTGGTCGCTGAGTCCCATGACTCCCGCTGCTTGTCAACTTCTGCTTTGCTCTGACAAGCTTTTACTAGCTTCTCCCACTAGCCATTCATTCGCCACTGCGACATATGGCTCAGACTAACTCCCGCTAGCCGCTCTTGTTAGCTGCTTCGGCTAAATCCGGCTCACTGGGTCTTTCGGCATAACTCACCAGAGTTCACACGGGCTGCCAAGTTGCCGTCGTTCAGTCACGCAAAGTGAGAATTGATGGTAGGCAGAGGCGTAAATGTCAACGTTGAAGTGGCTGTGATGCACCGTGGCCCAGAGACAGCGCAGCTAAGGGCCCATGACAGAAAGAAGGAAAAAAAAAAGATAAAAAAAACTCCAGCCAGAATTATGTAAATTGAATATCTATGGATGGGTCAGTCACACTGTGGCTGGCATGGGAGGTCCGTGCCTCCATCCATCCGTCCATCACCGCTTATCTGGGGTTGGGTTGCGGGGGCAGCAACTTTAGAAGGGAAGCCCAGACTTCCCTCTCCCCAGCCACTTCAACCAGCTCCTCCGGCGGCATCCCAAGGCATTCCCAGGCCAGCCGAGTTCTCTTCAGCTGTCCCTGGGGCCTCCCGCCGGCGGGACATGCCCGTAACACCTCTCCAGGTAAGCGTCCAGGAGGCATCCAAACCAGATGCCCAAGTCACCTCAACTGGCTCCTCTCCACGCGGAGGAGTAAGAGCTCGTCCCTGAGTTTCTGCCGGATGACCAAGCTTCTCGCCCTACCTCTAAGGGAGAACCCGGACACCCTGCGGAGGAAACTCATTTTGGCCGCTTGTGACTCGCAGCTCGTGACCATAGGTGGGGGTAGGAACGTAGATCGACCGGTAAATCGAGAGCTTTATCTTTTGGCTCAACTCCTTCTTCACCACAACGGACCGATACAGAGCCCGCATCACAGCAGACGCTGCACCAATCCGCCTGTTGATCTCCCGCTCTATCCTGCCCTCACTCGTGAACAAGACCCCAAGATACTTGAACTCCTCCACTTGGGGCAGGATCTCATCCCCCCGACCCAGAGAGAGCATGCCACCCATTTCCAACTCAGGACCATGGTCTCTGATTTGGAGGTGCTGATCCTCATCCCAACCACGTCACACTCGGCTGCGAACCACTCCAAAGCAATCATCTGCAAAAAGCAGAGATGCAATGCTTAGGCCACCAAATCGGACCCCTTCAACGCTTCGGCTGCACCTAGAAATTCTGTCCATAAAAGTTACGAACAAGCAAATTATTTCTATTTGAACAACAATAATAGGAGAATCTCTGTGAAATGTAAATATTGTGTGCTTGCTTATTGAACCTGTAAACGAATAATGGAAAATATTTGAATAGAAAGTAAAAAAAAAAAAACTTTAAAAAAGAGAAAGCATATGAGTGGTCATCACTAAGCCGTTTTCATGTTCAAAGGGTAATATATACAGTCTTGCTTACCATTATTGGCACCCATGAAGTTAAAGTACATAATGTGGAATATCTTCTGAAAAAAATAATCAAGCAAACTTGTGTTTTATCCTAAAGACCAAATGATTAAAAAACTATTTAAAACAAACAATGGGCGGAAAATAGAAAACTTAAAATGTGCTCTGTCACTGGTGTTGGCACCCTTTCCTTTAAATCAGTATGGAAACACATTGTGACTCACCTTTGGTAAATCACAAATGAGAATTCCCTATTCTAATTTGTCTGTGCCCAATTGACATGAATTAACGAATGATGACGTTGATGTTTTTAAAAGCCACCTGTTATTCCCTTTTCGTTTGTCAAAATTGTGTAAACAAAGGAGCTGTCTGAGGACACCAGAAGTGCAATAATTCACAAACACAAGACCTCCAAAGGGCATAGAGCCATCTCCAAAGACTTTGGTAGCCCTGTTTTAGCAGTGCGTAATGTTACTAAGTTTGACGAGCATTGAAGTGTCAAGAATCTCCATGGATGTGGGGGGGGGAGGAGAGAAATTGATGACAGAAGTCTTCAACGGTTGGTGTGAATGGTGGGAAAAAAAACTCTACGTTAAACATCCAAAGACCTGAAAGCCAACCTGGAACAGTCTGGGATCATGGTTTCAAGAAGTACCATATGCCACACACTGAACCAAAAACAGGGCTTCATAGGTGAAGACCATTCCTGAGATAGACATTCTTTTGGGAAAATGTTTCTGTGGTACTATTTTTGTTTCACAAAAATAGAGCTTTTCGGCAATGCACGCTAACAGTTTGTTTACTGACAGCGCAATGAAGCTTCCAAGGAAAAGAACACCCTCCCAACAGTTAAGCATGGTGGAGGATCCACAATTCTGTGGGGCTGCTTTGCTACATCTTGTACTGGAGGCTTTAATCATATCACAGGAATCATGAAATCAGAGAATTATCAAGAAATTCTAGGGGGACATGTCCTACCAAGTGTTAGACAACTTGGTTTGAGTTGAAGGTCATGGGTCTTCCAGCAAGACAAAGACCCAAAGCACACATCCAAAAGCAAACCGGAACGGTTAAAAAGCAAAAAGAATACTGTTTTTAAATGGCCAGCAATGACCCCTGATCTCAATCCGATTGAAAATCTTTGATATGAGCTGAAATGTCCCATTGGGAAAAGAAACCTGCAAACATTCAAGAGCTTGAACAATTTGCAAAGGAAGAGTGGGGGAAATACCAGCAGAGAAGTGAAGTGCAAGAAGCTTAAAGATGGCTACAAGAAACGTTTAGAAGCTGTCATCACTCCCAAAGAGTGTGGAACCAAATATCAAAGAGGGGTGCCATAATTGCTGCACATGCGGCGTTTCCTATTTTTTTCTTTACAATTACATTATGTAAGTCCCTTTATTGAATTACTTTGGACATCCAATTAAAAGGTCCTGATGATATAAAATTGGTACATTTCCATTGATTTCTGAAGATATTGTCGAGATCATGCAAAAAAATGAAGGGGTGCCAATAAAAGTGAGCAAAACGGTAATATACCTTGTATATTTTGACGATGTAATCGATTAATATAATGTAAATATTAGGGCTGGTATAAAAAAAATTGATTGATATCAAATCGATTAACCTTTTTAAAGCCTCATATTATATTAATATTTTTTTTGTCCAGAATGAATTTGATAACTTTTTCATGTACAATTATTACCTTTAAAAACACATTTCTGCATTTGCTGTTGATTTTAGATTACCTCACTTGTGCTAAGGAAATAGGTAACGGCCAATCATGGCTCACCTGTTTTCTGGGTTTGTGTCAGCAAACAGCCATGTTTCCTCAGCACAAGTGATGTCATCTTCAGTCAACAGCAAGTGGCAAAATTAGTTTTTAAAGGTATTAATAGTTCATGAAAAATAAATTTTTTATCACACAATATAAGTCCGTCTGTCGGCTCCTCGCATGCGCAACCGGAAATAAACTGTGAATTATTTCCCGGTTGTAGCCATAGACATATGGTCATAAAAAAAAAAAGAAAAAAAAAAGACAACAACGCTGAACGCGCTTGTGAGGAACGGGCAGTGAGGACCCATAAACATATATCACAACACGTGCTGGGCGACGCCCCGCTCCCGTTCGGCGTCGTCGTTACAGCAACCTGACAGGTGGGTAAATAAAATGGCCCAGATTTGGACACTTGCAAAAAACAGCGTGGACAGTCAGCCATAAACATTGGATTTGAGGAGGAATGCGAATGGAATCAGATATGCCTGCAGTCTGAACACAACTTAACTGCTCCATAACTCAAGATGAGAGTGACCTCAGAGGGACATTCTGCGACAGCTCCAGGGAGCTAAATTGGATTTAGATTTTACATGTTTAGATTTAACATTTAATATTTGGATTTAACTACCGGTACTGTATTCAAGTTGACAAATACAGTAGTTATAAATGTGCAAAAACTTTTGATATGCTTTACAAACGGCGCCCCATATACCACAACCCACCAACGACTTTTCTCTCACATTTAACGGCTGTAATGAGACACCATGAAAGACAATTCCTTTTTTTCAACTTTTTATAGCACATTTTTAGTCAAATTGATAGTACAAGAAATAATAGCATACTATACTTCATATGTGGAGCACAAATCTAACTTCTTATTTGTATATAGACATCTTTTGACTCCCTTTTAAATTGCAGTAAAAAAAAAAAAAAGAAGCAGTGTTTTTAACAGTGCAGGGGAAGGACAGAAATCTTCAGACAAGAACAAACGTAAAACAAAAATGACACAACCAAACAAACGGCGCCTAAGAAAAGAAAACATACCTGCTGTGTATAAAAATGCACTGTACATTTCCATTTACAAAATATTTTCAGTAAGTTTATATACTGTTTGCAAATGTTAATTCTTTCATTTGCAATCTAAGGCTGCCCATCTTGTTTGAGCTTAGTTTGTTGACATACCAGTTTTATTTCTTTTCTGTGGGGTTTCAATTTGTTCACAGTGAGAGCAGCATTTACAGTCTGTCATCTGCCCCGAACGAACACATCTCAACTGAGCATTGACTTCTCACGAAGCTGGGCTTTCTTCTGGCGCTACTGTTGGATTGGAGATTGATGGGACATCTGATTGTGCTGCTTGTGGCTGACTGCTGGAGGACTCCTTTAGCTGGGTGGGACTTTGGACCTGTTGTACAGAGGGCTGCGGTTTGGCTAGGATAAGCTGTGGTACGGGTGTGCCTGCTGCTAAATGGACGGTAGGGGTTGTGGCTGGCTTTGTTACAGCCTGTGCTAGATGTGTAGTGACAGGTTTGGCCTGTACGAGCTGCGTCAACGGGCCTGATGGATTTGCCTGCATGAGCGTGGCAAGCTGGTTGGCCGGGATGGTAATGATTGTTATTTTCTCACCTGCTTTGGAACCAGACGGCAGCATTGTGGGCAGGGTCTGGATGACAAATTTTGGGGTCGCACTAGCACTGGCTACCGTAACTGGGGCTCCTGCAGTGGTGCTTAGGATAGGGGAAGAGTTTAATGTCACTTGACCAAGTGAGTTAGTCATTACCACAGGCATGGCACGAATGGGCCTGTTGGAGAAGAAAAAACATAATCATTTAACACCAGTTCACCAACATACCGACTAGTGAATGGTTGGTGTTTCCAAAAACTAGACTATTACTATTAATATAAAGCAGTATTTGACGACTTCACGATAGCAATTAAGACACCTACAGCGCCTTGCAAAAGTATTGTATTCACACCCTTGAGTTTTTCAACATTTTGGCAGCCACAAACAAATATATTTCATTGAAATTTGATGTGAAAGTTAAACACAAAATAGCACACAATCATGAAGTGAAACAAAGTGGATCTTATTTTAAACTTGTTTTACAACAACAAAACTGAAAAGTAGGGTGTGCAAAAGTATTCATCCCCCCTGAACTAATACTTTGTCGAACCTCCTTTTTCTGCAATTACAGCGTCACAAGTCTTTTGGGGTATGTCTCTATCAGTTTTGCATGTCTTGGGACTAAAATTTTTGCCCAATCCGCCTTGCAAAACAGCTCCAGCTCAGCTAGATTAGATGGAGAGCATATGTGAAAACAGCTTCTCTTCCAAGATTGCCCTGTATTTGGCGCCATCCATCTCTATACTCGCACTATCTTCCCTGTCCCTGCAGAAGAAAAGCATCCCCAAGCGCATGATGCTCCCACCACCATGTTTGACAGTGGGGATGGTGTATTGAGACTGATGAGTAGCGTTGTTCTAACACCAAACATAGCGTTTGTCATGTAGGTCAAAAAGTTTAATTTTGGTCTCATCTGACCAGAGCACCTTCTTTCACTTGTCAGCAGTGTCTCCTACATGGCTCCTGGCAAACTGCAGAAGTGACTTGTGGCTCGCTTTTAAAAATGGCTTTTTTCTTGCCACCCTTCCATACAGGTTAAATTTGTGCAATACTCGGCTGATGGTTGTTCTATGGACAGATTCAACTACCTCTGCTGTGGATCTTTGCAGTTCATTTGCTGTGATCAAACGCCTCTTGGGTACTTTTTCTGATGAGTGCCCTTCTTCGGTCGGAAACTTTGGAGGGACAGCCTTGTCTTATAGATTTGTGGTTATTTGGTACTCCATCCACTTATGGATGCTTGATTGAACAGTACTTGTGAGCTGTTCGAAGATTTTGAAATCTTATTGTATCCTTCTCCTGCTTTAAATGTGTCCACAACTTTGTCCATGACCAGCCTTATGTGTCATTTAGTCTTCATAATGCCGACTAAAGATTAAGATTGCAGTACACAAACGCTCTCCATCTAACCTAGCTGAGCTGGAGCTGTTTTGCAAGGGGGAATGGGCAAACATTTCAGCCTCCTGATGTGCAGAACTAATAAGAGACTAGAGCTGTCAAAATGAATCGATTAATTGACAAATAATCAATCAAATTAATCAACTATTTTAACAATCGAGTAATTGTTTGGAGCCATTTTTCAATTTAAAATTGTCAAAATGCTCTGATTTCAGCATATCAACAATAATTGATCACTGATTTCTGTAGTCCTTCATGAATGAAGACTGATTATCTTCTATGTTTAATCTAAACTACACATTTGCAAACATCTGTTTTTACTTTGGAAAACAATGATTGAATCAGTAACATAGTACGACATCAATTCCCCTTTTTTTAAAATCACTATACGAATACAAAGTACATAATAAACACCAATCACTGGTTGATAAACAGTAATCGGGGAAAAAGGCTTTTGTACTACACTTTAATGCAAATTTAAAATAAATTAGATTAGTCGATTAAATAATAACTGACAGCACTAATAGAGACATACTCCAAAATACTTGAAGCTGTAATTGCAGCAGAAGGGTTTTTTTCAGTTTTTTAGTTGTAAAACAAGTTTGAAATAAGATATACACGTTTTATTTCATGATTGTGTGTTACTTTGTGTTTAACTTAAACATCAAATTTCAATGAAATATATTTAGTTTGTGGTCGTACCGTGCCGAAATGTTGAAAAGGGGTGATGAATACTTTTGCAAGGCGCTGTAGATGACTAACATAAAAAGTGAAAAGCGTTTTGTCCATTACATAGTGAATAAATAGACGATTACTGCAAGAAGTTCATGTATGGCGTATGACAAATTAAATAAAAAAGCTGAATGAAAAAACAACAAGTGTGACACCTGGTGGTGGTGGTGTTGGGGATGATTGTGACGTAGGTTTGCTGAGGGTGGTAGGCGGCAGTGGTGTTGGCACCCAGGATTTCGGGACCCTGCTGGTTGGACAACACGCTCTCGTTCTCTTCACCTTCATCATTATCCTCAATGATCCGAATATTCTTTGGCATGTCTTTGAATTGGTATGCCAATCTTTGACCCTCCACCTTTGCAAGGATTCCACGCTGGTAATAATATCTGCATATGAACAAACATGCTGATGTTGAATAGAAATGCTTTGAAACAATTTATTGAAGTTTGAGTTTGTGCAGAATGGCTGACCTCAGGGCTCGGCCCATTGTTTCATAGTTCATATCAGGTTTATTCTTGTGTTTTCCCCAAAGTTTGGATACGGCCTTGGAGTCGACCAATTTGAAGATGCCCTTTTCCCTCTGCATCCACTTGATGTATCGAGGACATGTGTTTTTGTCCTGCAACAGTTCCAGCAGAAACTCCCACAGGTAGGTGGTGTTGCCTAGAAGAAAAAACAGCATATATTTATATAGGTGTGTGGGCCTTGCAAGATCAGTCAAAATGAGTGCGTTAATTTTGAGTTAATTTAAAGTTCCTTTAACGGCATTAATTTTTAATGGCCGCCCCCTTAACTTAGAAAGCCTGTACTGGGGGAGTTCCACTCGAAACCCAGCAGACACGTCAATGTCAAAATTTAGCAGTAATAAATGTAATAATAATGCATATATTTGTGGAGAGACTGGGGTCAAGTTGTATTTTACAATTTTAAAAATGTCCAGACTTTCACAAGTTACTTGTTGTTAAAAATTAGATAGCTCTTAACTCTCTCAATACAAATGACGTGTCAATACGTTATAAGCGCCATAGTTGTCGCGTAGCTTTTTTTTTTTTATGCAAGAGTGTACAGGAGGGTCTGGCGCAGCTTCTGGATTAGGCTTGACTGCAATGTTATTTAAAAGAAACGGCCAGCAGGTGGCAGCAAGTATAAGATCAGCAAGTATCACACAAGGATCTTGTTGTTGAAGGAGAGAAGCAGGAAGTGTAGTTTGGGACTAGGAGTGTCGTCTGTCACTGCAAGCGTGGAGCAGTGGGGCAGTGGGGAGGAAGTAGGAAATAAGCGATTGGCAAAACAAAACAGTTAACCCTGCAGGATTGTTTTTTTGGCTTAAAAAAAGCATCCTCGTCGGCTCACCAAAGCAAAATGGCGGCAATTGAGTTGCCGCACGTCAAGGAATGACGCTTCGTCATATTCCAACGCTGATAACTAAAGAACAGAAAAAGATAAAAAATACACTTCTTTTTCTGATGAAAGAAGAGTCAAATTTTTCTTTTGGTATGTTCTATGTTTATATAGCAATAGAACACAATATTCTGTGGGCCTTGCAAGATCAGTCAAAATCCATTAAAACGGATGGTATTGCTCTAATGAAAATGGCTGGTATTCAATGAGTTAATATCAGGCATAAAAACGGGTCAGGGGTGAAAAAGGTGAGAAGCACTTGGACCAAAATTTTGCCCCTTAATATTCGTCGGACACTGGTCAAACGGGTGGGGGGCATGCGGTGGATGGAGAATTTACTCTCCGGTCGCCTAGTCCCCACCCCTAGAATTATTTTCTCATCTGATATGCACGATTCACCGACCTAGTGTGGTTTCAAAATGGCAAATTTCACCGAAAGGTGATGGATTTTCATACCTGTAATATGAAAAGAAAAATGCATTGAGCTGTCACCAACGATTACAAATGCATAATGCATCTAGTGGCAGAAAAATTACCTAGACTCAAATCAATATCACACTCGTTTTTTAAAGTACAGTACATATTTTTAATTTTAACTCAATTTTATGAATTATTATGAAATTACTATCAATGAATTCAAGATGCAGCTATATTTCTATAAGTTTTTTTTTTTTTCAATTTTATGTCAACAAGATTATGAAAACATTTTCTTGTATGTTTTATTGTACATTTACAACCGATATAAGATTTGTGATTAACTCTTTGACTGCCAGACGTTTTCAGAAACGGGATGTCGCCAGTGCCAGCCGATTTAAGCATTTTGACTGATCTTTCAAGGTCCACAGAAAATGTTGTGCTTGTGTATGGAAACACACATACTACCAAATGAAAGATTGAAGTCTCATCTTTCATCAGAAAAAAAGTTTGTTTCTACCTTATTCCGTTCTTCAGTAATCAACAATAGAAAATGGTTAGTTTCACCGAAATGCTCTGTTTTGAAACAAAAGCGGAGAAAAAGAGCTTTTTGTGAAACAATGTTATTTCATGCACTCTCGTGAATTCTACACTTCTTTTTGTCCATGAATGATGCCACAAACACCTAAATAGTGCTTTACTTCTGTAATACACCACCACCAACAATGAAAAAGTGTTTTTAGATTGCAAAATACGTTTATTTCCATTCAACAGTGTAACAATTTGACAAAACAATTTCGCAAACTATTTACAAATGTGTGCAACTGTGGTACTATTTACAATTATGTGGATGTTTCAAATACAGTTTTTCTTTTTGTAACACTGCCCTGCGTGCAAGGAGACGGAGCAGGATTTGCACAACAGATACGTTTCACTTCGATTGTCCGTTTCGCGTGCAGACGTTATACTTTCTTGACAGCCTTTTTTTCCGGGGAATAGCAAGTAGCAGACTGTACCCACTCTTCCGATGAATATGCATTGGACATGCATTTTTCACCATGGCAACAAACACCTATCACTCCTCTCACTGAGCGCCGCAGACTTGCGAGGGTGTGCACAAGTAGCGAGTGTTCTTTTGTCAGGGTTCGTTCAATGATTGCAAAGATGTTTGCCAAATGCTAAATGCTTTTATGCTCGTAAACAATTTGACATTGCAAAGACATTTTAAACATGTTCAAAATTTTATTTAGGGTGTTATTATGCTAATAATAAATCATAAAATAAACAAGTTGGCAGGAAATAGAATTAAAACATGTCTTTCTACCTTTTCCTTCCCTTTGTCTCTTCTTAATCCCCAGGTCAAAGGAGCCATTGGATGTAGGTTGGTGCATCTTTGTCTTACGTCCACCTAATATTTGAAAAACATTCATGTCATTTTTCTGTTTGCCTACTAGTCCCATTTTACTAGTATGTGTATCAAAAAGAGAAGATTCCTATGTAGTACCACTCCAGTAAAATGACTTTTGACACTGACCTCCTCTCTTCTTTTTGGCAATAGGTTCACAATCAGGCGGGATGGGGAAGGATTCCTCCTCCTCAATTGGTCCACACTCTGTCGAAACCTCCACTACTGTCTCCATCATCACATCTTCTGCTTTATCACACCCAAAACAAAACAAAAAAACTATTTTTATTAATAACAACAACAATAATAATAATAACTCCTTTGTCTCGCCATGGCTTTGCTTTAAGCAAAATTGTAGGTCTTTTTTTTTTTTTACTTCTTTGCAATAACTTTTGCCTGTTCTTTCCATTATAATTTGCTTCTACTTGTTTTCTGGCTACATTACCGCAGGCTTGATAGTACTCTCTGCTACTGAGAATTTTTGTGAGTTTGCATTTGAGTCTCATTTGTTTGTGTTCTTGGGCAAAAACAAAGCACTACGTGAAGATGTAGAGTGCTATATAAAATCCTTGGCAAAAATCACACAATCACTGCTCCTGAAACTCATTTAAATGTGTAATTTTGGAGAACAAAAGCGAATCACAGATGTTTGACAATATAATTTTCATTCAAATACCACCATTTTAGCTGTAAAGAAACACTTAAAAAAGGCAAGAAATTTGTCGTAGACTGACACAATTTATTGAGCTTGTTTTGCCTCTCTTTGGTCACTGCTGTTTTAGTGGAGAAAACACGGAAACAAATCAAACAAAATCACAAATATGTTTGTGGATCTACAATACGTGACAATCACGACTGCATTTGTGGATCTCAGAAACACATGTAAATCAAAAATGTATTTGTGCAAGTGATTCTGAGATAAATCTATCTAAAGCGTGTACTTCATCAGTGACAAACTAGTCCTCAATCTGGCTTGAAATTCTTTTGACTGCTGTTACCAGCTAAGATTTGCAGGTTGGAGGATTTGCTTTTTGAACATTTTATTTTATTTCCACTACCATTTTATTTCCAGTTCTACTTTTCAGTATATGCATTATGCATCCTACTGTATCTGTTGCCGACTTTCACTGTTTTCTCCACAATAGGTTTCCGTTACACATGTATATTGTTATATATGTATAGCTACACAGGCTGATCCACTTCACACACAACAGTATTCCTACGGTAGCTAGCTCTGTGTCCTGCTTTCATAAAATCATGTATGATCAACCCTTGCGTTTTTGCAGTGCCCTCTTTTGTACTTCTCTCCTTCAAACTTCCTGGCTCCACCTCCCATGACTGTTTCTATCATTTAATCGCGCTCCCAAACCCAACACATCCTTCCGTTCTGATTTCACAGAATTCATTACACAACTATTCAAAGTCTCATCATCCATACTACTCATAGTCTCATAATTGCAAAACTACAACTGTCTTTGTGGACATTTTAAGCACTTTTAATTTTACTCAACATGCCAATATTCCCTAGCCTGGCAATAGCCAAATTGATTTGTGCTTCACTCGAGGGAGTTCTCCACAATATCAGTCTGAGATTGCTCCGCGTTGGTTTGTCCGGGCGGGACATTCTGTAAAATACTTTGAGCCGATTGGACGATGCGGCATCTTGTAAACGTTTGCTTTGACCAATCACGGCCACGGATCAAAATGTCGTCTTCGTTCTTGTCGAAGGGGGAAAAAAGCACAAACATATTTACCTTACCAGCCAAAAAAGCACAAAGCTTCTCTCGCTCTTCAACATTCAACAAGAAAACGGTGAGTAATTCTGCGAGAACAGAATTAATAGCAGCGTCCATTTGTCCATGTTAGGTTTGTTTATTTGCCCGTTGAGCTGCATATCCCGCCCCCAAACACATTGTCGCTCCGCGATGAAACCAGTGGTTTGGATCGGTGGAACTCAATGGGAGCGGTACAAGATGGATTCTCGGGAGTTTGTGAACTCACAAATACCGCGAGAATACATCTTGCGAGAGCAAGGTTAAATATCCCCATCCACAGTCTTAGACTTGGTCTACCCAACTGGTGTCTGTATTGACACCCTCTCATACACCGACCTTACTATTATCACCCCCTGGCCATAACCTCCCACATAAATAGTCCCATCAAAACCATACTCTAACCCTATCCCTCCAAAACCTCAAATCTCTTTTTTCCAGCACAATTTTTACTCACATATCTAACACCATTTCAACCTCCACCCTCCCTAAAGTGCCATCCATTGCTGAACTAGTTTCAAGTTACAGTAACATCCTCTCCATCTGTCTCAATCAACTTGCTTAAACTAAATCAACATCTGTCTCTTTCACCCACTCCACCAACGGTACACCCCTGAACTACACGCTCGCAAAAAACAACACAGACAACTGGAACGCCTAATCAATAAAACCAGACGCAAAGTACACAAACAAGCCCTCACTTACGACACCAACCTGTACAGAAGTGCACTCACCTCAGCCTACACCGTTTTACTCAGCCATCCTTCACTCTGGCTCCTCCAACCCCGACACTTTTCTACACCATTAACTCTTTTACTGCAACACGTTATCCGCAAAACAACCCCAACAGTGGAAGCCGATTTCAAGCATTTTAACTCATCTTTCAAGGCAAACAGAATATTGTGTACTTTTATTACATAAACATACTGGGTACCAAATGAAAGATCACATTCCATTCCTTCATTAGAAAAAAATAATATATTTTCTACCTTATTCCGTTCTTTAGTAACTCTTTGACTGCCAGCCGATTTAAGCATTTTGACTGATCTTTCAAGGTCCACAGAAAATGTTGTGTTTGGACTATGGAAACACACATACTACCAAATGAAAGATTGGACTCTCATCATTCCGTTCTTCAGTAATCAACAATAGAAAATGGTTACTTTCACCGAAATTCTCCGTTTTGAAACAAAAAGCGGAGAAAAAGAGCTTTTTGTGAAACAATGTTATTTCATGCACTCTAGTGAATTGTACACTTCTTTTTGTCCATGAATGATGCCACAAACACCTAAATAGTGCTTTACTTCTGTAAAACGCTTTCACCAACAATGAAAAAGTGTTTTTAGTTTGCAAAATACGTTTATTTCCATTCAACAGTGTAACAATTTGACAAAACAATTTCGCAAACTATTTACAAATGTGTGCAACTGTGGTACTACTTACAATTATGTGGATCTTTCAAATACAGTTTTTCTTTTTGTAACGCTCTCCTCCGTGCAAGGAGACGCCGCTGGACTCGCACAACACTTTAATTTCACTTTCGCATTTGTCCGTTCCGCGTGCAAACGTTACACTTTCTTGATGGCCTTTTTTTCCGGGGAATAAATAGCAAGTAGCAGACTGTACACACTCCTCCGATGAATATGCATTGGACTCGGGGCACGTTTCGTCATCCGATTGAACGTCCGCCTGAGCGTTGTGCTCCGTGTTTTCCGGTGTCAGCATCGCTCGCCCGTGAACCTTTATAACGTCGTCATAGCCGCCGCGTCAGCGCTTCCAACTTCGGCGTCAACCTCGGAGTCACCATCATCATCATCGATGATGATCATCGTCGTCATCAATGTGCTCTTTATCGTTGGTTGATGTCTTTGAAAAAAACGTCTCGACCGTGAGCTGCTTGCAAGCGGCCGCCATTATGGCTTCTTCAGCCAATGTCCCCTCAACACTCTAGCCCCGCCTCACGTCTTCTACTGACGCCCACCCAATCTTGTCAAAAGAGAGTCATCGCTGCCCTCTAGGGGCCAAAAATAGTCATTAGGCATGAAGACATTTAATATTTTCAATTTATAATTTTACTGTTTTTGGATTTACTTATAAAGCATATAGATGTGATATAATCATGAGTATTTAAAAGAATACAGTGGGATGGTGATTTTGTGAACTTTATTTGATCTTCGTACCCTCAAAGCTATTGAAGATAGGAATGTGCATGATGTTATCAGAGCCTTTTGTCATTAGAGACTAAAAGTCTGGGGTCAGATCCTAATTGCATTTGTTCCCCCAGTCAAGAAGGGGAACTGTATGTAAATGTCTGTTTACTAATAACATTACACCTTTGTTTAACCTGGAGTCGACATGTCTGTCCTTTAATCAACTTAGGAGGGGAAGAGGAACCTTTTATCTTTTGGTTATAAATGAGTGGATGTTCTGTAGACTGACCGACGTTGCATTCAGATGTGGGTGTCCTTACTGTGTCTTTAGAAGCTTCTAAATAAAACCTTGCAAGGAACCTTCTTCATCAGATCCTGAATACAATTATTTGGACACGCAAAGATTACACTTAATATAGTAATCAAAATATTCCTTCAGGCACAACAGACTTGATGGAAACTTTCACCATAGATGCGGAAGGGTTCCCTCTACCCGTTTCAAAAAAAAAAAATAAATAAAAATGGGTGGACGTCTTTTAACGTCTTTGGCACTCCTCCGTAGGTTTTTGCAGAACGTCATTTAACGTCTTTGGCAGTAAAAGACGTAATTACTATTTGAAAATAGGTAATTTGAGTGACATTGAGCGAAAATTGAAATAAGGAGAAAATAAGCTTTTTGTGACTTTGACACTAATACTTTTTGTTTAGTGCCACTCTGTAAATTAGATTTAATGTGAACATTCACGTCACCCTGGAAAAAGTTCTATTGCATCATATCAATCTGTTTCACTGCAATTGCATACACTGGCAGAACATTGAAAAGAGATAGAATGCTGCTATCTGCTGGCCATAGTTAGTGGGTGTTTTTGATTTCACAAGCCCATTGACCAAGCAGCGCTGCACACCACTAGCACTGCCCATTGAGAAAAAATAAGAAAAAAAACATCGTAAACGTAATTTGACATTTTTGGCGGCATTCATTTGGATTTTAATAAACGGCATTAAACGTTTTTGCCAGTAAAAGAGTTAAACTGCTCAACCCAGTGGACAATATTGCTCAGTCATTTAAAATACAAATGCAATAAGCTCCTGGACTTCTTTAAAACCAAACTTGATAGCATACCAGGGTTGGCACTGGGTCATGAAACCTTTAAAGGTCTCATATTATTCAACTTTTCAACATACTAAAATAGTTCTCAAATGTGTAAAAGACATGTCTAATATTTTTGGATCTAACATTTTTGCTGTCTCTAAATCAGCCAAAAAACGCTCTGTTCAAAACAGCCTGTTTTAGGGGTGTGTCACTTGTATGTAAATAGCTGCACCAGGCCACGCCAAGGCCACACCCTTCTCTCTCGAAGGGGCAGTGATTTCGGTCATGGTAGCCATGTGCTATTGTTGTGAATGGAAACGACTGGCCACGGGAGCAGAAGAAAAGAAGAATACCGTTTTACCATAAGAAAAAGTAGCATAACGTTACTACAGAGACTATGTTGTAGCGTTAGTTTGTGATTGTTTAGGCAATGGTTATTTTGCCATAAATGGCCGTGAATGTTTGTAGACATTTACAAGCGGTTATGAATAACACAAATGTGCACATTTAGGCCACTGCGCGGTCGCAACGTGCACGCCGTCTCTTCGAGACCACATAGCGGCCGGTTACCATCACAATGTCATGACAACTAGGTGGCGAGTTGCCAGTCACGGCAAATTAACCACCGCGGATTGTATCTTGACAAAACAATATGCAACCGCTTCATATTATCCAACCACCGTCTGCTTTATCATATCAGACCTCTTGTAACCAAACAACCTCCACACGACAAATGTAGCTCCCACTTTAGGCACTAAAAATACACCAGTAATATGGTAGAAGGTGCACATCTCTTATTAGAAAGGATAGGAAGGAAGGCTAAATCAAAAATGTTAAACTTACATCATTCCCGTTTACAGTCGTGTCACACTGTTGGGACCAATCCATTGTTTTTAAACGTGTTGCAAATCCAGCTCTGAACAGGCTTTCACTAACAAAACAGTCCTTTGAGAAATGATCTCGGTACACGTCCTTCAAAATAAAATGAATCCACTGTCTTCTCAAAGACTTGGGACAAAGGAAGCAACCACATTTTCCTGATCATTGTTTCCCCTCTCCACGAAGCATTTGCAAGCAGGGGGAGAAAAAGAAAGGAGCAGCCAGCTTCTCGAAAGTCAGTGGGTGTGACAAACTTTTATCAGAGGTGGTGCCACTAAGCATTTGCAAGCAGGGGGAGAAAAAGAAAGGAGCAGCCAGCTTCTCGAAAGTCAGTGGGTGTGACAAACCTTTACCAGAGGTGGTGCCACTAACCCAAGGGGGCTGGGTTGAGTGCACTTCCCTGTCTTTTTGACGTCACTAAGTCACGGAAGTTTAATCTCCCCGTTTGAAGCACACATTTTAGAAAGGAGGAGAAAGCTAAAGGAGTCGCGGAAGGACTGTTTTCCTACCTGGTTGGATTGTAGACAGGCCGGGGATGCATATTATTGATAGAGAACCCCACTAAAGTGCATTTTCATACTATGGGACCTTTAATCCAATGTGGCTAAACAGTAAAAAAAAAAAAATTCCTCGCCACATTTGAGTGTAGCTAGTCACGACATTGCGTGTCTATGTGGCGGCAGTGCCGCTATCCTACTGTGTGCGCCACTCATGCATGCACATAGCAGAAACATTGTAGGCCAAATAACAAACGCATAACACTTTGGGGAATCTGTATTTTTTTCAAGTTCTAGGCATAGCTTGATGGGTAATTGCACATTGAGGTGGTAGAAATGGGCGAACTTCTTATCAATAAAGTGGCAATTGTGTCGAATTGTCACAGATGAAATAAGAACACATATACTGTTCATTGGTTGCATTAGCTCGTCACCATTTTAGCCCAACCCCAAAAAAGCAGGACAACTGAGAGGGTGAAAAAGAGTTTCAGGCTATATCTCAGCAATTCAGTACTAAATTGATCTCAGTCTTTGCACACATTTTTTAGTGTTCAATTTTTTTTTATATTGTTGAGGTACTATCCACAAGAAATTATTAGGCATACTTATGTTGTAGTATAGGGCAGCATAAGATCTGACGTAAGTGTATGCGCCATAACATCATCATATGTTTTTTTTTTTTTTTTTTTAATAAATCAGGGGGTCACTCAAAGTGCAGGCCGCCAGTTGCCAATCTCTGGTCTACAGTATAACGCAAGTGAATCAGCTCTCTTCTTGATCACATCCTACCTCACCAACTGATTCTATTATATTGCTATGAACAACTGCACATCACATTCCATCATAGTAATGCACAGTGTCCTTCAAGGGTCGGTGCTTGGTCCCCTCCCTTTCATTATCTACATGATACCACTTGGACACATCAGTCACCACCAAGGACTTCAATGTCACTGCTACGCCAAGGACACACAACTCAAACACAACCAAAATTCACCACTGCCACAGTCTCTGTCCTCTCAAACCATCTCTCTGCTACAAAATCATGGATGACCACCAACTTTTTCAAACTCAACGGCAATAAATTTGAATTTAACATTATTGATCCCAAATTCAATCAGGATTGCACACTCTCTATTGATGGTCACACTCACCTCCTCCCCACAGATCAGAAAACCTCTAATTCATTTTTGACCCCACCCACACTACTTCCAACCCCACAAATCTGCTGATGATACCTTGATCCGTGCCCTTATTTCCTCCAGACGTGATTACTGCAATAGTCTCCCTTAAGGTTTTCTATACACCCATCTACAAAAAAAACTATAACATGTAAAATAACTTGTCTTCCCGGTTAGTCATTCAATCGCTCCAACGACCAAACCACCCATCTCCCAATGACTCCATTGGCTACCCATAAAACAGTGCACCTTCAATACCTTCTTGAAGGGGTATTGCAAATATCTACTTTGGTTTAAAGGACATCTCTCGTATTGGAGCCATGATTCATGTCAATCCACTTGGTGCAACAGCTCTCCAAATGTGTTAGCACTCTTCCTTAAATGCTTAGTAAATAGCAGATTCAGTCATGATGTTTGTTTTAGGACAGAAAATTACAAGATAACCTCTTTTTCTTCCTCCAAATCGAGCAATTCCTAATTGTTTTCTTTACTTATTAAAAAAAGAAATATGACTGACCAGAACCATTTTCTTTCTTGCTTGTTTTTTTTTGTCTGTGCTAATTGAAGCCAGAAGGGTGGCAATGGTGGCATGTTGAACAATTTGAATACATATGTTTTTCCCAGGGGACGTACGGTAAGCTTTTGGCACTAGCGACTCTTATTTTTAAAGAGAGGAAGTATTTTGAAGTTTGCAATGTATTCAGAAAAAGACACAAAAGCCTGGTAAACATCTACTACACTATACTCTATGACAATTAAATGGGTTAGTTAAAACATTAACCATATCTCAATGAGCAATGTTTTTTGTCGACCTTGTAGGCACCAGTGTATTTTCTTTACAAAAAAAAAAGCTTAAGTAAGAACCTAGCCAGGGTATAATGGAGGAAATACCAATACATATTGATGGCTCAGGTAATGAAAGTGTGGTTACCTGTGTTGCGATCATGCAACCCTGCAGGAGACTCCATATGCAGAAGAGCTTCAGCTGCTTCAAAAGTTTTATCGAAACATACCAAGTCTTGGCTTGACATCTCCACTGCAAAAGACAAAAACATATGTAAAGCGTATGAAGGGCCTCAAAACAGTAGCAAACACTAGTATGTCACAATAAACAGGCTGTATCTATAAGACACCTTTTTCCTTCAATGTGCTGCTCTCATACATACAATCCAGGACTAAACACTGATGACACTATGATAAGCAATGGTGTTTTCAGTATATCACTTAATACCCTTCGGACCTAAAGGTGATTGCATTGGACATGACATATTTGCAGGTCTAAACCAATAAAATGCATAATTCTAAACCAATAAAATGCATAATTTGGATGGTCAACAATTCGGGTTCATAATTGGATCCTAGCTAACCAATCACAATCGCAAGTTGATTTGCATGATGTTCATGTTAAAAATGTTACATATAAGCTTGGTAAGTTTACAACACGTTACAGTCATACTATCCGGTCATCCAGTACAACAAATCAAAACATAACATAACCCACATGTTGTTGTTACTGGGGAAAAGAGTCAAAATCAGTAAAATAAAAATAAAATAAACATAAATTTTGCCCAGCAGAAAAAATGCGGGTGTGAAGGGGTTAAGGATCTGGGCCAGTATTAATAAAGAAATGTAGTGTAAAGGGTGATGGTAACAACCAATCAGCTCAAACTAGCTCAAAGTTCAGCTCACAAATTTGAAAAATGAACTAGTTCAGTTTATAGTTCATAATTGAAATTTTTCAAACTGCCGGTAAGTTCATTGTTCCAAAAACAAACTAGTTCATAATTCAAGCCTTTTGCTTTTCCCCCTTCATTTTCTGTTAAGCATTACATTACCCTTAATAATCTGTTAACCATCATTTATTTTATCTTATGTTCACAAGTCTTGGGATTTAGTGGGCTAACCAGGGACCTCACAGATTGTATTTTGTGCCATGCCGAAATGTGTGTTAGTAGTATATCTAGATATTGGACATTTGTATCCATGAATTTTGAGGAAAGGAAAATTCACTCAATTCGTGTTAAATACTACCCACAAAGATTTGGGGACATTTGGATTTCTGGTTAAATTTCAGAATAAATCTATAATTTGTAGGTGAACTTAATTTCACATTCTTTTTTTTTTTTACTTAATTGTCCAACTGTTCAATGTTTGCTGTTCTCCAACAAGGAGCAAAACAGAAAAAAAATCACAACAGATGCATTCATCAACCACAAAATATCAATGGGCATCCACTACAATGCCCTTCCGTGATTTTTCAGCTCAGTGGGTACTTCCTTCTCTGTTTGAAGCTCAACAATGGCGAGGTAGAAGACAACTGTTATTAGAGTTGTCCCGATCCGTTTGTGTAATTTTCAGCTGATCGAGATCGGGTGAAAATTATCAAATTATTAATTTGTTATTTTAATTTTTAAAATTCACAAAACTGCAAAGAAATTCTGAGATGCAAAGATATTGCCAAATACAACCGCAATAGCATAGTTTTATATTATACAATGTAAAGTTTTGAGTTTGTGTGGTAGAGTGAGAATAAACTTTGTACATGTCAAAATACAATATATTGGACTTGCAGTGTAATATCCTGTCCACGAATAGAAACAACGGAAGTACAAACAGGATACATTTTAATATTGTATTGTCTCACCTGTCTCAGTCACTTCTGTGACAACCTCCTGCTCCTCAGCCACATCCTGCATCAGGTAAGTATCATCATCATACACCAGCACCTGTGCAGAGTAACACTCCTCCACTTGGGCACTGGCCACCTCCTCCACAATCACTGCAGGACATCCATCCTCCTGGACTATAACATGTTCCGTCTTCTCCACCTCTTCACCGCCTCCCACAATCACTGCCTCTACCACCTGCTGAATTACTTCATCGTCCTCCTCTGCCTCCTCACCTCTTCCCACAATCACTGCATCTACCTCCTGCTGGATTACTTCGTCATCTTCCTCCTCCTCAGCAACCTGCTGCTCACACTACAGCGATAAAAGAAAAAGGGGGTGTTCAAAGCAGCACATACTGTCGTCCACTTGTTATTGTCAAAAAGTTTTTGGAATAAAATTGAAGTTTAGATTATTTTTTTAAATAATGCCTGGCCTAATTGGTTTGTTGATGTGCTAAAACTTTTGAATTTCATTTATGAAGCACACTTCAACAATAAAAATGTAGATTTCAAATCTTCTCTTCTTGGTGTATTCACTTGATTAGTCACTAGATTTGTTATGTCCTAGAATTCAATATTTTTTATTTGGGGACCTTTAGCAGATATGAGATTAAAATTGATTAATTAGATTCATAAAAAAATCCTGCTATTAATTTGATTTAAAAAAATTAAATCGCCTGACAGCACTAGGAAATAGCAATGACAAAAAAACAATTGAGACATTGAATGATGTGTGTCAACATTTTTGGGCCTGCACTGTATGCCAGGGCAACTTGCAAACCGAAAATATCTATGAGTAATAATAAAAATTTTAAAAAAGTTGCAACATAGAACAAATTGTCATAAACCAGGTCGTTCATAAACTGACGTTCCAATGTATTTTGCCAAATTGATACTCCCTATTCCCATTATATTATGTGTCTGTCAAGAGACTTGACTGGCAGTTAAGAATGTTAAATAATGGTACAAGTACAATAATTCATTCGTAGTTTAAGTTTTGTAATGGCAACAGTTTAAAAATGTAACAATGGATTTAACTTCATATTATTTTTAATGTAAAGATTTGTATTGAAATTCCAAATGAGTCAACCAGCGTCATGGAACTGATTGTGGTTTATTTTGGATCTTCTAATATAACCGGAACAAACAAGATTGATTTATTTATTTTTACTGCAAAAACAACTTATTGACCTGAATATTGCAAATTTTCTATGAATCTACAACAGATACATTTTTCCACCACCGTAATTAAATCTCATCACAGCAGTACTTTCGTACTTGTTGAGGCTCCTCCACCATAGTGACATACTCCACTATATTTCCTCCTCCATCGGACACCACCACAGAGGTCATCACTCATTCCTAAAAAATATATATAAAAAAAAGAAGTTGTCCAAGTTAAAGTTAATGAAAATCACAACTCCAAGGGTGATGCATTTTCAATAAATCTTTTTAATTTTAGAATTTGTCAAGTTTGGACATTCAAACAGCTGCTGCAGGAGGCTATTCTGACATCCTGCAAAGGAATTCAAGTGCAGCTGTATAATATATCGGAAAAAATATAAATATCGCGATATTGGTCCATGCAATATGCATATCGCAAAGCCATGCAATGTTTCATATGGAACTGTATGCTTTTATCTGAATTTGACCAGTCGCATCAAATCTGAAACATTTTCAATTTAAACTGAATTCAGCTGCACATGGGAGCGGCCCTAACAAAATAAGACCAAACTGGATCACTTAGCATCTCTTTATGGTAGATGTGTCATCGGAGATGTTGGCATGTGCCACTGTGCCAGTATAGCCCCCCCCCCCCCCCCACACCCTTAGGGTCCCCCCCACCCCCTTAGCCCCCCCCCCCCCCACTGAGCATTCTGCGCTGTGCTCTTGCAGTCATCTCTACAGGACGACCACACTTTGGAAGAGAAGCAACACTGCTGAACTTTCTCCATTTAAAGGCATTTTTTCTAATTTACTGATGAACATTTAAGGCTTTTAGAGATACTTTTGTAACCTTTCCCATCTTTATACAAGTTTATACGTAAAGTCCCAACCTCAACCCAACTGAGATGCACTGGCACGACCTCAAGAGAGCTATTTATACCAGACATCCCAAGAATCTTGCTGAACTGCAACAGTTTTGTTGTGCAGGTCTAATCTGCAACTATAGGAAACTTTGATTAAGGTTAGTTACTACTGCCAAAGGAGGTTCAACCAGTTAATAAACTAAGGGTTCACTTACCGGTGCATTTCCCCTCCCTGTCCTGTACATACATAAATGCTTCTTCTTTTTTATGCAAACATAAGATTGTTTGTGTAGTATTAATTTAATCAGATTCTGTTTATACTTGTGATTTAGATAAATATATAATTACAATTTATGACTAATTTATGCAGGAATTTATGATAATCCAAACGGTTTACTAACTTTTTCATCTTACTGCACACACACGCGGGTATCTGGCTCAGAAAAGTAAATGGGAATTTGCTAATCCGAAATTTGTCAAAAGTAAATAATTTTAATGTACCAGATGGATGAATGAAGGTATCAACTTAAATTAATAACTCACAATTGGTTTTTAATCAACAGAACAAATTATATCCGTTGAGATTGAAATAAAACAACACAAATTCATCATGTTGATTAGCACTAAACTGAGGAACGATGAAGTCAATCGTAGGTTCATGTTTACTTTATGTACAGCATGGGTTTGATGCTACCGGACACTGATCCAACTTCAGCAACTACTTAGCGAGGATATAACAACGGTTTGCCATCTAAACTACGAGTACTAAAATTCTATTCCCTTTGATAGCTCTCAGAAATGTTAAGATTATTGGTTAAGTCTACATTTGTAGTTATAGCATATAGCGCTGTTAGCGTTAGCAATTAGCTACCTTACGTACTATTTACCGTTATATAAGACACAAGTGCTTGGTTAGCATCAAAATCATTTGCTTTAGTGAAATGAAACGTGCAAACTAGTGTTGTGATTTTAGTTTCATCTTACCTTGTTTTGCTGTGAGAACAAAAAGGACGCTCCAGTCACAGCTAACGCTACCTGGGCCTGAATTAGCCGTAAATTGGCAGAGCAAAAAAATAAAAATAAAGACAATTTCACTTTTCTAAACAATGGTTTTAAATTCCATTGCCCCTCGCCACACTTTACCTAAGATCCTCTAAACAGCCTTCGAATCCAGATTACAAGGTTGTATGCATGCCTTACTTATGTTTTGGTTTGTGTCTGTCGGTACTTTGCTATCATGTAGCTTTCCGGCGCGCAGTCTCGTAGCTAAACGGATACTGCGGGTCAAAGCGTCGACCGCTATGACGTCACGAGGACAAACCCCATTATCGCAAACACTAATATCAGAATGTGAAAGACAAGTAAACGCTTAGACTAAAATCGCCTGCAAACGAACACAGAAAGTTTGTCAGAAACAGTCGTTTCAATAAATAATAGTAAATAATTAATAAATAAAAAGTCGTTCAATAAATGACAGTTGAACATATTGAATATGTGTACCCTCTGTAAAAAAATAAATAAAAATAAAATAAAAATCAGCCAAGTACCCTCCGAACCAGCGCAAAGCATTTGGGATGATGATGATGAAGAAGAAAATACTTTAAGTGCTATGCTATCAATTTCTGATTTAACTCAATGTGTAGTGGCATCTCTAGAACTGTGAAGGGGGGAAAAAAAAGATTTAACTAGAAAAAAAGAAGAAGAAATATTTAACTTAATTATCCTCATTTGGGATCATAGTATAGATCTTTTCTCAAAAACAAATCATTAAATAAATTTAAAGAAAAGCAGAAAGTGCTAATAATAATAATAACTGCTGTCAACAGTGAAAATTGCATTGTTGCACTAAAGTGTGTGTTTTTGCATTTAGTGAGACACTTGGACTCTTTGTCATTCCTGGTGGCAGCCTGCCATGAACTCGTGTTTTAAAAACTGTTTAAAAATATTATAAAATCCCATGTACCCCTTGCAGTGCCTTAACGTACCCCAGGGATACGCATACCACCATTTGACAACCACTGGCATAAGCTAAACAGTACTTTATTCATTATCTTTGATCCAAGCATGAATGGGTCACAAATGGTGGTAACTGATCATCTAAACCAGTGGTGTCTAAACTACGGTCATCCATTTTTTCAGCGGTCCATGGTATATAGGTTACTAAAAATGACATTTGACACGACCTACGAGTTAGTTAAAAACAAAACAAAATATGGAATTGGGAATCGTGAGAAGGGAGTGTCAAAAATAGGTGCCATTATTACTAATAATACACTATTTACGACTAAAATAATAAAAATGTGGCGAATAAATATAATTCAATTTTAGAAGCAGAAATAGTTTCTTGCACTTTGTGCTCTGTGTCTGATTTATGAACATGAATGATCCTCAAGTAACTGTTTAAAAATATGGTCAACTTAATACAGTTTTGGCTCTGAATGTTGAGATGGGATTTGGTCACTGCTCAGTGCAGCGGTGGATCTAGTCTGGTCCAATAAAAGGCAGATGCCACCCCTAAATCTTGAAAATCCTAAACTATTTGCCTAATCACCTAAAGCTGTTATGTAGAAGTTAAAGAAAAAAATATATAAACAATACTTAATTGCTTGATTTATTCATTTCAGCGTCTTTATTAAATTTGAGACAGAATTTCAGAGCGGCCCTTGCACCCTTCCGTTTTTCTGTATGCGGACCGCAAATGAAAAAGTTAGGCCACCCTTGATCTAAGCCATGTTATGAAATTATAAGCATTTTTACTCATTCTAACTTGGGTCTGGGTTAATGAATCGGTGTTTAGGTCAGATGAGTATTTTACAATAAAAACAGTTCATTTTAAAAGGTAGTATTGCTTTTATTGAAAAAAAACCCAGCTCTTTGATAAAGAAAATGTAACATTTAAGAGAACAAGCCTTTTTTTTCTTAAAATACAAGTCTTGTTACAAATAACAGAATCATGTTACTCAAAGCTCTAGCGGTAATTATTCTGCAAGAAAGAAGAGATAATCACAGATCACAAGACACACGTACACAAACATTGCGGTTCAAAATAGTAATCTCTGAACTTTAACGAATACTGTAAGATAAATGTTTGAATGAAATGAGACATTTTTTTAAAAGCAGAAGTGTTAGCAGAGATGTAGTTTCTGATTCTATACTTTTCACCCCAAAGAGCCAATCAGCACACACTGTAAATATGTGTTTGTGCTTCAAGCCTTTAAATCACATCTCAAGTGTCAAACTCAAGGCATGTCTGCCTGACGCAGCCAGCCACATAAAAATAAAAGGATGTGCACGATTCATAAAATAATGATGTCCCCATAATTTACACACACCAGATTGATGGTGTCTACAAAAAGTAAGGAAATGCAATACAATGCTATATTGGAAATATAAACGAAAAGGAAAACATCTCATGTTTTGTGTTATAAGGTTAGTTATAACTTAAAAGTGAAAAAATAAATTGAAGACGAGAAGATAAAATACCTTAACAAATGTAGTGTTACAGTTGTGGGGGGATAAAGATGTGGGAATGATAGCCTTAAATTTTGTTTGTTGGAAATGTGATAAATAGTGTTTATTTAGCTTTTAAAGAATAAATACATGAGGAATATTTGAGGTAGTTGTCTTGGGCTATTGGTCTTATTTTAATTCCCTCATTGTACAAACAATGATTGAAAGTTAAAACTTGAATGTAGAGATTGGAATGTTTGATAACAGTAGGCCAAAAATACTGTCAAGTCACATCACATGCAGCTGGGGAGTGAAATGTTTAAACTAACATAATAGTAATGATAGTAACTAATACAAGTCAGGCATTACTTTACTTTTGTGGTCGGATGTAATTATTTTTAAAAGGTGCATTGTGAAATTCAAAAAGGTAATATAACTTTTTCTACATCATGCATGCTCCACCCAGATGAGTACAAAGAGTCCCGAGTTGTTTTTTATTCCGACTGTACCTATAAGTTTGTATCTTCACTACACGTTTCTTGGGGCAGGGGAGGTGTGGAGTGTTGGAATATGATGTTATGCTCGTCCCGGGGACAATTAGTGTTAACGTACAAAACAATTGGGAAGGAAACTGGGAAAAAAATAATTTAAATAAATGACTAAATAAATAAATGGAAAAAAGTGAAAAAACGGCTATGAAGTACAATTTTAAACTTAAATTAAAAAAAATACAAATGGAAAAAATATATATATACATATATATATATATATATATATTTAAATATACATACAAATATATATATATATATAAATATATATACACACATTTATGTGTATATACATATTTATATACACATGTGTATATACACACATATATATATATATATACATATATACATATATATATACACACACACTCACACACTTATATATATACACATATATATACATATATACACACATACACACACATATAAATACACACACATATATATATATATATATATATATACATGTACTGTATATACACACATATATATACACACACATGTATAAATATACATATATACACACATATACATATAAACACACATATACATATATATACATATATACACAAACATATATATATATACATATACACATTTATATATATACACATATACACGTATACACACATACATATATATATATATATATATATATATATATATATATATATACACATACACATATATATATATATATATATATATATAAACATTCATATACATACACACATATATATATACATTCATATACATACACACATATATATATATACATATACATACACACATACTGTACACTCCTCTCGAGAGGGGCTGGACCCTCTTCCACTCTGGAGTTGCCCACGGTGAGAGGCGCAGAGCAGGTGTGGGCATACTCATTGCCCCCCAGCTAGCCGCCTGTACGTTGGGGTTTACCCCGGTGAATGAGAGGGTAGCCTCCCTCCGCCTTCGGGTGGGGGGACGGGTCATGACTGTTGTTTGTGCTTATGCACCGAACAGCAGCTCAGAGTACCCACCCTTTCTGGAGTCCTTGGAGGGTGTGCTGGAGAGCGCACCCCCTGGGGACTCCCTCATTCTACTGGGGGACTTCAACGCTCACGTGGGTAATGACAGTGAGACCTGGAGGGGCGTGATTGGGAGGAATGGCCCCCCCGATCGAAACCCGAGTGCTGTTTTGTTATTGGACTTCTGTGCTCGCCACGGACTGTCCATAACGAACACCATGTTCAAGCACAAGAGTGTCCATATGTGCACCTGGCACCAGGACACCCTAGGCCGTAGTTCGATGATCGACTTTGTAGTCGTGTCATCGGACTTGCGGCCGTATGTGTTGGACACTCGGGTTAAGAGAGGGGCGGAGCTGTCAACTGATCACCACCTAGTGGTGTGTTGGCTCCGATGGCAGGGTAAGATGCCGGTCCGACCAGGCAGGCCCAAACGTACTGTGAGGGTCTGCTGGGAACGTCTGGCAGAATCCCCTGTCAGAAAGAGTTTCAACGGCCATCTCCGGCAGAGCTTCTCCATTGTCCCGGGGGAGGCGGGGGACATTGAGTCCAAGTGGACCATGTTCCGCGCTTCAATTGTTGAGGCGGCCGATCAGAGCTGTGGCCGTAAGGTGGTTGGTGCCTGTCGTGGCGGCAATCCTCGAACCCGCTGGTGGACACCAGCAGTAAGGGATGCCGTCAAGCTGAAGGAGGAGTCCTATCGGGCCTTTTTGGCCTGTGGGACTCCGGAGGCTGCTGACGGGTACCGGCTGGCCAAGCGGAATGCGGCTTTGGCGGTCGCTGAGGCAAAAACTCGGGCATGGGAGGAGTTCGGTGAGGCCATGGAAAACGACTTCCGGACCGCTTCGAGGAAATTCTGGTCCACCATCCGGCGTCTCAGGAGAGGAAAGCAGTGCACCGTTAACACTGTGTATAGTGGAGACGGAGTGCTGTTGACCTCGACTCGGGACGTCGTGAACCGGTGGGGAGAGTACTTCGAAGACCTCCTCAATTCCACCAACACGCCTTCCTTTGAGGAAGCAGGGTCTGGGGACTCTGAGGTGGGCTCCCCTATCTCTGGGGTCGAAGTCGCCGAGGTGGTTGGAAAGCTTCTCGGTGGCAGGGCCTCGGGGGTGGATGAGATCCGCCCGGAGTTCCTAAAGGCTCTGGATGTTGTGGGGCTGTCGTGGTTGACACGTCTCTGCAGCATCGCGTGGACATCGGGTACGGTGCCTCTGGATTGGCAGACCGGGGTGGTGGTTCCCCTTTTTAAGAAGGGGGACCGGAGGGTGTGTTCCAACTTTAGAGGGATCACACTCCTCAGCCTCCCAGGTAAGGTCTATTCAGGGGTGCTGGAGAGGAGGGTCCGTCGGGAGGTCGAATCTCGGATCCAGGAGGAGCAGTGTGGTTTTCGTCCCGGCCGTGGAACAGTGGACCAGCTCTACACCCTCAGCAGGGTCCTCGAGGGTGCGTGGGAATTCGCCCAACCAGTCCACATGTGCTTTGTGGACTTGGAGAAGGCGTTTGACCGTGTCCCTCGGGGAGTTCTGTGGGGGGTGCTTCGGGAGTATGGGTTACCGAGCCCCCTGATACGG
>NC_135441.1:2847500-2920000 GCF_051991255.1 Vanacampus margaritifer | reverse complement strand
GTATATACACATACACATATATATACACACACACATATATACTGTACATAAATACACACATAAATACACACATATATACACACACATATATATACACACACATATATATATATATATACACACACACACATATATACATATATACACACACACACACACACACATATACATATACACACACACACATATATATATATACACACACACACATATATTTCCACACACACACATACATATATACATAAATAAATTCAAAATACAAATTCATATAAAAATAAATGTTGAAATTAATACAAAAATAAATATATAAATATAATTAAATATCAATCAAATAAAAAAGCTCTGCTCTCACATTTATTTCAGGGTGCAGACGCTCCGTCAGGTCAAAATGTTATTCAAATGAGGGGGGGGTACTCAAGTCCCAAGTTGTGGTACCAGTGGAAAAGTAGTCGTCCATTGCTGGAGCTCTCCATGCAAGCCAGTGAGACTTCCTTGTTCGCTAACCCGCTCACTCTAGGCAATTTGCAACAGCAGAGTCCAACCCAAGACATGTTTAGGACCGCCCCCTAATTTGAATAACATTTTTACTTGACAGAGCCTCTGCAGCATGAAATGAATAAATGTGAGAGCAGAGCGTTTTTATTTATTGATTGATTGATATTTAACTCTATTTATATATTTATATTTGTATTTATTTTAACATGTGTTATATTTTTTGAATATTGTTTTTTGATTTTGTATTTATTTTTACTTTTATTTATGTATTTTTTTTTTCCATTTATATATATTTTTTGTATTTATTTTTAACTATATTTTTTTTTCACTTTTATTCTTTTTTTTTTAAAATTTATTTAGTGATTTATTTCTTTTTAATTTGGGCAGTTTTGGAGTTTGCAGTCGTGAGTTTAAAAAAAAAGTAACAAACTCCACAAACCCAGACAAAAAAATGTCAAGGAAACTTGTGCATTCTTCACATTAGCAAACACCATCAGAATTTTCTGGTTTCTCCCCCTTCCCCCCGCCCGGTTGGGGGGGGGCCCAGCTGGTCGCTCCTCTTAACTCACTGCACTAGTTTTGCACAATACATTTTTAGGGCACATAACACACTTTGGGGGGGAGTGGGGTGGGGTGGAGACACCGTCTCCGCCCTGCAGCTCCCCTCCAAATTTTAATGCACCACACAACTGGGAAGGGCGGGGGGGCATCAGTTGGGGCAGGCCGCAGTATGGAGCAGTGCTGCGGTCGCCTGTCCGTGTGCGGGGGTGCCGCCCGTCCTCCGGTGCCCCCATCTCCCCTTCTGCCCCTGGTGTTCCGTCCCTCCGCGTGGTGGGGTGGGCGCGGGTGCCCTCTCTGCTCCGCTGCCCGGCCCCCTCTTCGGCGCAGATGCCTGGGTGCGGTGTGTCCCCGGGGTCTGGGGTCGGGGACTGGGGGGCTGTCGGTTGGTGGGGGTGGGGGCGGCTTGGTTGGTGGGGGGTGGTGGTGGGGGTGCTGGGGTGGGGAGGGTGTCTGGGGATTTGGGGACCTGGGGGCGGTTGGGGCTGGGTTGGGGTGGGTGGCGGGGGGGGGGGGGGGGGGTCGTGGGGGGAGCGGGGGTTGTGGGCCGGTGGGGTGCCTGGTGGGCCTGCAGTGCCCCGTCCTGCTGCGTTGGGTTGGGGGCGCGGGCCGCGTTGGGGTGGGGGGCGCTCCTGCTCCGGGGTTTGCTCTCCGGCCGGTGGCCCCTGCGGGGCCCGGGGGTCGTCCTTTGGCGCGGCCGCGGCCTGGGGGGCCCTGAGGTGTTGCGCTTGCTCTGTCCTGGCGGGGGTCGACGGCTCCCCTCTTTGGTGGAGATTTTCATGCATGCTAGATCCACCACACCAGCATCTATCGAGATTCAGACACAATTTGTTCTCCCTCAGGTCATTGATTCGGTGGAGGCTGGTGTCTGTGGATCTCACTCTGCTTCGTCTGTCCTTTCTACCTTTCCTCAGTTTTTCCTTTGGGCCCTTGAGGTTTCCCTGATTTGTTGGAGTTTAGATGTCTCTGGGGTTGGTGAAGGTTAGTGGCCCGGTGGGTGGTGTCTGGTCGGTGCTGGGCTTCGCTTTTCTTTCTTTTCTTTGGTCCCCCTTCGGGTCTCCTGGCGGCCCCACGACTCTGGCTGGATTTTGAAGTGTTCGGTTTAGGTGAACGGTATGGGAATTCTAATTTTTTATTTTTTTCTTTCTCACGCACGCACGCACGCACGCACGCACACACACACGCACGCACGCACAAACACACATAAAAAAAAAAAGGGAGAACAATGATGATGACATTTCAAATGATCAATACTGAGATTTCCCCAAAAAAAAAAAAAAAAAAAAAAGAATTTTCTGGTTTGAAGGGTGCCTTCTCCAGACCATCTGTTTCAGCTCTTTCCATAGATATTGAATAAGCTCTAGATAAGCACTTTCAGAACCAAAGTCTTCCTCTTTGATATTCTTGGGTCTTTTTGGCTGTGTTTTAAGTCATGTATCCCATTCCCTGGCTGATCTTGAGGATCCATGACCTGCAGCTGAGACCAAGTTTTCTCACATATTTTGTTCCAGAATATCTAGCCAATTTTGATATTTCATTGCACTCAAGGTTTTTTATTTTTTTGGGTGGACAGAGTTGACTTTTTTTAATTTGTTAAATTTTCAAGTGACCATTGAGTTTTTTTTGTTGTTTTTTTACCTGTGTACATTTTAATAATATAATAATCACTATTGCACATACTGTATTCTTCACATTGGTAATCTAGTAAACCCTTATCACACTTGTGAATTTGTTAAAGGAAAAGGTTGACAAAGGCACATTCTTCTTCTGCTACACAGGGGCCATCGTTCTGGAACAGTTTACTGTGATGAAGGACAGAAAGATAATTAATAGTATCCAAACTGTATCAATTTAAATCACATTGTTTTTTTATCTTAGTGAAAAAAGTTAAATTCCAATTACATAATGTTCACAATATATACATTACTGTACTGTATTTGTGGTAGCAAATTTTTAGAAGTGCAGTACCTTAGTTGAATTTACTGCATTTGGATCCTAAGAAGTCGTTTATCCTGAGTGAATAGAATTTGAACATCAGCATTCATTTTCATTAACCTCAGACCAAAATATGCATCTGTGACACAAGTAGAAAATTACTGGCACACATCAGAATGTACTTAAATCTGTTACTGATTCTCTCTCTGCAACTAGCTTCTCATAACTGGTGAGATCTGTAGGATTTGCGTTTGTTGCGCAATGATCCAGAATTTGGGAGATTGCACACCAACACTGGATAATGGCATCTAGTGTTAATTTTATCCGCAATTTTTAAATTTAGTCTCAGTTTTAGTCTGGTTCCAATCACGCTTGTTAGTTTTTATCAGAGACAACCTCATCCAGTTTTATTTAGTCCATTTTTAGTCAACTATAAATCTAGCATTTTAGTCTTTATTTTAGTCCAAGAAAACACAATTTTCTTTGTCTAGTTTTAGTCAACAAAAACTGTCAAAGTTTTAGTCTGGTTTTAATCAGGACAATCATTTTACCCCTGTATATTTTTTTGTCAGCAGATTATGTTGAACATTTCAGATCTAAAACTATTTCACTTAAAATTTTCTCTCACCTTTTTGATAAAAAACAACTTGACACACAATTACAGTATATCAATAAGTGGCTACTATGGCTCCTTGCTATGAGCTAGTAAATTAGCCATTAGTTAGCTGTCGGATTAACATTATTGTTGGAACGTTATAGCTGTTGGATTAATGTTATGTTATGACTACTGTAAAATTTACTTTTTTTTTTCTTACTCTTTCATCGTGAATGCACCTTCTGTCTGTCCCATGTGTTTTTGCATGTTGCACTCTCTAGCTGCAGATTTGAAAGGGGGTGTTTCCCTATAGGCCTGTTACGTGACAAATTAGTATAGACAAGATTTTACATTAGTATACATTTTCGTCGAGACGAAAATGTATACTGATTTAGTAGTCCCAGTTATAGTTTATTAATGAGGGTTTTAGTCTAGTCTAGTTTTAGTCCGATGAAAAATGTGCGTTGACGAAATTATTTTTGTTTAGTTTTCGTTGACGAAGTTAACACTAATGGCATCTTCATATTAGTTAATCACAGAGGTGTTTCATTGGGTTGAGGTGGGAACTCTGTGTGAACTGCATTATGCACTGTGGTGCAAGTAAATCACATGATGGAACAGCTTATGGTGCTCTCCTTAAAATTTCTCTCAATGCTAGACTCTTGAAATTGTACAAAAGTGTGCTGAATGATAAAAATTCAGGGTAGAATAGGAAACCTAGTCAAACCACTTGAAGTGCCTCAATACTTTAGACCATGTAAGCACATTTCAGTGCCAGAACACCCCGCCCCCCTTTTTTCTGATTGAGTGACGTCAAACAATTTCAAACTTACTGCACTTCATCAAATATGAATGGTCAATGCTATACAAACTTGTGTACCTCATCTTCTGGTGCTGGGATGATTCTTCCACTCATTGGGGCCACTCCTAGCACTTTGGGAGACCTATCTGGCTTATGTGTTCCTTCCAAAACCACAACTATGTACTCTTGCTTGGGATTTTTTTCTAGAGCCTCCCCTAGAGATGGTGTTACTACTTCTACCATGGAGGTATCCAAGTCAACACTTGGTACTTCTGGTAGAGCAACCTCCTCAACTGCGGTTTCATCTGTAAGTGGTTCCGTCGTCTCTTCGTCTACTGGTGACGCCTGTACTATTGTAGGGGATTCCTGAACCACAGATGTAGTTTCTTCAATTGCTGGGGTAGAATCCACTTGTGGCAAAGCTTCTTCTGCCACTACAGTGTTTGGGGCCTCTTCAACCACTTGTGCAGGTACAGTTGGGGGCAGAACATCTTCAGTTGCTGGTAAACACTCTACAGATGCTGAAGCCTCTTCAACCACTGGTACATCCTTTATCAGTAATGGATCATCCTCATGAGCATGTGCCATTATTATAAGCTGTGGGGTCTCCTCAACTACTGGTGCAGCCTCAACAAACACGAAGGTCTCCTCAGCCGCTACAGGCGTGTGCACTTCCTCAACCACTTGCGACTCCTCTACTGCTGATACAACCTCTACTTGCATTGAGGACTCTTCAACTACCAGTGTGAAATCCTCTGGTGTTAAGGATTCCTCTGCTGCGGGTGTGACTTCTCCATGTATTGGCGCCTCATCAACTTCGAGTGCAACCCCCAATGGTGTTGGGGCCTCCTCAACCACTTGTGCAGACTCTAATGGGGTATGGACCTCCTCGACCACTTGTGTTGAAGCTTTTTTAACTGCCAATACAGCCTCCACTGGTGTTGGGGCTGCCTCCTCATCCACCATTGCTGATGCCGTCTCAACAGATTCCATTACATCTGGGGGCAGCAGTACATCTTTGACTGCTGCTTCATCAACAATTTCAGCAGCAGCCACCATTTCATGATCTACTTCAGTTATCTCCTGCATAGGTGAAGCTGTCAGCACCACTGCAAAATAAAGTCCAGCCATCCCAACGATCAATGATGCTCAAGTTTGAACTGAAACCTTCAATGGACAACATTTTATTCTGCAATCTAAATTTTGACCCTAGCTACCTCTGACGCCCTTGGACACAACACCATCATGAAAACGTAAGTAAATAAATTTGGACAAATTTGGACAGAAGTAGTAATCCTTAATTGGATGGCAGCTTTATTTCATGGCTCAATTATAGATAACTGTTCACAGTGCTCATGATGCAGCTTATAGGGATGTAATGATAACGGCAATATTGTGATATCACAATCACAACTGCCACAATATCATCGTCATGTCGCGATATTAAAAAAAGCACATCTGTTAAAAAAAAAAGTCAGGTTGACTTCCATTTGTGCAGTTCTAGCAGCCTCTGGTGGCTAGGTTTTTTTGTGCAGTTAAATTTTCACAAGGCCATTTTTAGCCCTTCTAAATATAAAACCCACGCTAATGGTCAGATGAAGGGGAACATAATATGCTTGTGAACAGAGTCAAAATGTGGAGGAACTCAATGTGTGCGTGCATTAGCAAGTAAGTGCATCAATATTAAGTGTTATTAGAGATTGTAGGTCGTTTATATGCATTGCTGTTATGTACAAATGCACAATTCTGTATTGTGTTTTTTTCCATATGAGCTAAATTTTTTACAATATAGGGACCTTTTTGTATATCGCCAACATCCCCACAATATCGTGATAATTATCGTATTGTGACCTTCACATCGTTATATATCGTATCGTGATGTTTGGATATCCTTACATCCCTAGCATATGCAAAAATAAATATGGTCACATATTGAAAGGTTGAATTGAACACAACATTGAGACTTTAGTTCAGGGGAAAATAGTTGCAGTAATTGCATTAATTGTATTGACAAGTAAAGAAACACACTTTTGGCGGGTAAATACACAGCAAAAAAACAATACAATTATGTTTTTTACCTTGCAAGGTAAAACTACTTCAATGCTTGCATTTCATGTGATCACATTTATTTCACCAATAACTGCAACTAAGCTTACATCCTACAGCTTTAAGTCATTGGATCTGTACAGTAGGTGTCTTTTATTATTATTACTGTATTTGCCATTATCATTCAGCATTATTTACACTTAAAAAAATAGCCATTTTTAGGCAGAGAACTAGGGATTCACTGTTTTAACACACTTCAATAATTAGATGATACCTATCTCTGGGGTAAGGATAAGCGGTACAGATAATGGATGAATGGTTACACGGTCCATTCACAAAGTATTCACAGTGCTTCACTTTTTCCACATTTTATTTCAAAATTCTTTCACGACCCTGTAAAAGAGAATTAGAAATTCATCCATAAATACTTTTTCGTATTTCAATGTTCAATTTGAACATAAATGATAATAGTAATATAACAATAATTAAAAATAAAAAACTAGCAAACATATAAAACGAGCACTTAACACCAGTTTTACATGCTGGGGAAAAAAATGGGAAAAATTCAGGACTTGTGTAGTTTATACTACATGGAGGTGGGACTTCCGTAAGTCGCACATCTGTGCTGTTTCCGGTTACTGTTGTGACGTAATAGGCCCTGTGTAGGGTGCCTCAGTTCTCCAAGTGTATCTCAGAGTGCGTTAGAATAAATGTACATAAGTTATGCTTATGCTGCTCCTGCAGCTGGAAAACAGGAACTGTGCCTTATTACAAGATAGCAGCTGAAACACTGCGAATGAACTGTTAAACTGTTGAAACCTTCAGCGCCAAAAAAATACACGTTTGTATTATTATCTGTATAATGACTCATATCCTTGAAGGTTGCCGCTGTGTGTTTCCCTTCCCACTTTAGAACAGCAACCGCTATGTAACAAGTGAATACCCAATAAAAAGAGGCCTGGGCAGAATGTCCTTCAGAGCGGAAAGGAGATTGTAACGGAGTACACCTTTGTCTGGTTCTCACGAGTAAAAAGAATTTAAACCTCTTGTCTTCCCTCCTTGCCTGTTTATTAAACTTTATACTTAAGCAAAGCAGACATAGTAATGTAACAAAAAAAGTTTTCTTTATTCCATTAAAGAATAAGACTAACAAAATGAAGAAAGTGAAGCGCTGTGAATACTCTCCAGATGTACTGTTTATTAATTTTTTCACAACACTACAACCTTTTAGCAGCCATTAAGCCTAACTTCTGTGAGAATGTGTGTCCCCCTGTGAATTTGATGAGACCTTAGGCCTCAGAGGTAGCTGTGGCCTCCTTAAGTGAGGAAGTCATACCATTACTTTCAGGGTCCTCAGTGGGGACTTGTTCTGTGACGGCATGTGCAGTCTCCTCAACAACTTCGGCCACTTTGATCGCTTTGTCTGCAATGACCTCCACTTGCTGTACGACCACTGCAACCTCTTCTGACATCTCAGCAACAACCTCAGCACTCTCGACAATTATTTCCTTAACTTCCACTACAGTCTCTGACTCACTGTCAACAGCTGCTACTTCACTGGCTTCTTCCGCTGGTTCCTCTTCATATTCTACAACACAAAAACAAGGGTATTAGGCAGCAGAATACTCTAAATGAGCACACATTTCTAGCATATTTTATCACTATTTGAAATGATTTCTCAAGGAATCTGCCAAACAGCCTCACTGAAAGAAACGGGGTGGCTAGTTTAATCGTCGAAATCTGGACATGCTGGTTTCAATAATACCTGTAAGCCAATGAATAAAGCTAATTTAAAAAACTAAAAACTTAGCTTTTAAGATCAAATGTTATAGTCATTTGGAAAGTAGCCTTGTAAAAAACAAAGTATCTTGTTTCCATCCAACTTTTCCCGTCCTGTAAAAATTTATTAGTTGAAGGCACAAAAGCCTTCAAAGAAATTGATAAATAATATACCAAGATAACTAGATTGGTAAAAATTAATTGAAACATTAGCATTTATCAGTTTTGGAAGGCACAGCCAAATGGCAAATAATTTGATTTGTTTAAACTAACTTTAACATTGCCAAAACATTATTTAGACCTGAAAGAAAGTGATGGAAACACGGTTTTGCTTTCCCCATTAAATCTATAATTGCACTGTAGTAACTTTAAATTATTTGGTTTGTATGATATGTGGGGCAACGTCCAACTGAAACTAATAAAAAGTTGAATGAGAAGAGAAACAAGCAGTAGAGCTGAAATTTGCTTGTATCAATTTTCCGATTCAAGAATATACTTTCCAAACCTGAATATAATTTCAGTGACAACAGATTTCACAGTACAAACACCACATGCAAACAGAAAGGATACAAGGCATGGAAGGAAAATAAACTATAGTGGTTGGTAAATGAGATGACAAAGGGTAGAAGCTAAATCTCATTTCTTACCATCTATTTACCAAGCTGTCAGGTTCTCTGTAAGTGATTTGGTTAGTGAGGAAAAACACTTAACAGTTCAGTTATGATGTACAGTATTCCCTCGCTATAGCGTGGTTCAGCTTTCGCGGCCTCACTGTTTTGTAGCTTTTTTTAAGTGCAATTTTGCATGCACTTTTTTTTACAGTAATGTACCTATTTTATAAAACTTATGAAGGCTTGAACATTGAGAATGTTTAAACAATAGAGAAATGTGAGAAAATGTAAATGCCTTGATAAGAAGAGTGTATAAACTGTGTGGCGAGGGGTTTTAGAGCCTTAAAACATTTATAATAAATGTAAAACATAAAGCGAACTAATTCGCAGATTTTATTTGTTGCGGATATTTTTTGGAACCTAACCCCAGCGGAAAACATGGGAACACTGTACATCTTTACTTTTGAAGTGAAAATCCCTCTAACACAGAGGTGGGTAAACTCGGTCCTCGATGGCCGGGGTCCTGCAGGTTTTGGAGGTTTCCCTTTTCCAACACAAGTTGATTGCAATCAACAGGACGTTAACAGGCTTATGCAGAGCTTGCTGATGAGCTGATCAGGTATGCTGGAGAAGGGAAACATCCAAAACATGCAGGACTCATCATGCCCATCCCTGCTCTAACATGTAATCATTAATGCAAAACACAGACCTGTGCTCCAAAAAATTACATTTTTGAACATAAAATCAATCACCAATGATACTAATGATAGACCTCATGAGCTTATATTGGCAAAGTCAGCAGACCACAAACAACTTCAGGCTGGGCGATATGGCCCTAATAATAAAATGTTGGTTGTTTTCCTTTAAAAAAATATATATATATATACCATATCCAAAATTTTCCCCTCTTCAAAGCCTTTTTATTTGACCATTTATGACTGAAACATTTCTTTAATTAATAAATTAACACCATAGCTATTTTTCTTCTCAAGAAGGTTTGTCCTTAAACTTTGTAATCTTCTAAAATGTATTGAAATACTTATGTATTCTTTATAGACTCTGAGTTTAAATTATGTAATGGGGGCTAACATTAAAAGTTTTGCTTATTTCTGCCCCTTCTCAAACTTGCATCTTGAATCATATTGTGCTTTTTTTCTTTCCTTTATTATGTTTTTATTGCTGTGCTTGTTTGACATGAATAAAAACAAATTAAATCATATGACAGAGATGTCTGTTCAGCAAATGTAACAATGAAGCCCTCTACTGGACTAATAAGAGTGAAAAGATTTCAAAACGCGCACGTTCCAATGTGGACAGCATATGCAGGATACTCTAGTGATGGCATAGAACTCGCAGCTCGATGACGACGCATTGTTGTAGTTTGATGGCGTATGATCCAATTCTCGCGTGACTGCGCACGAACCGCCAGTCTGGCAACAACAATGGCGGATAGCCGTGTCGTAGTCGTTTTGCGCAACCTTCTTAGCTTTCTTACGCTTTTACAGGAAAATATTTTGCATCACCCGCCATTGTCACTTCTCCTGTTTGTCTCGCTGATCTGTATATATTACTGGATAGCCCCATACACGCCCGTGCAAGCCGTTGAAGCGACAGGGTGGCCATCTTACTCCTCCCATCTCGCGAGCAGACTACTCTATAAACAATACGTTAACGTAAAGATTAGACATATACAAGGAGTTACGTTGTAAGCGACCTACATCGTTTCGACTTTACGACACCCGTGCCTCGTCCGTAGCACCTTCTTTTTCATTACTTTTCCACAGTAATCATGCCATTTTAAAGTCATTTAAAGTTGTGTTGTTGTTACCTCCAGCAACTGACGTCCATCGAGTAGGTCACCATCAGGCGCGTCACATTTCCGTGTTTAGGTTTGAATTAGCTTCGCTCTGCCGTCTGTCAGCAATGAATGTCCGTGTGGAAACACAAAATATTGGTTCTGACTCTTCCGGGTAGCGCAAATATGTTTTTAAAAATTACCGCACTAAGTATTTTCATGTAAATATTGACTTTAACTAATTTGCGCCAAAAACGTATAAATGTTATATTTTAAATGTTTTTGTGTCCCAAAGACGTATTTGTACGTTTTTATGTTTTTTCTTAATGCTACAGCATACAAAAGGCTTTGATGAAGCCTCTGAACTGCAGAGAATGGGTGAAGCAATTGTAGTAATTACAAAAACGGCCAGCAGGTGGCACCAGAGTATAGGAAATCAACCAGGGCCAAGTTGCAAACAAGCCGATTTACCCACAGTTCTAAACAGACTTTTGAATAATGATGAAACTTAGCTATATTCTAATGTTAATTGCTGCAAATCAGAAACAGATAGAAATGTACTTTTTTTTCTGATGAAAGAAGAGACTAATCGTTCTTTTGGTCGTTTCCATGTTTTTATAGCAATAGAACATAATATTCTGTGGGCCTTGCAAAATCAGTCAAAATCCAGTAAAACAGCTAGGAGCCAAGGGGATTGATTGCTTCAGTGAAAATGGCTGTAAGTTTCCTCCTGTAAACACCATTAAGCATAGAATTTATACATGTATTTAAGGCAAGTTGTAAAATGTCTGAAGTCCTGCTTATGTTTAACAGATTTAAAACATCATAAATCATGCTGTTTCTACTAAGTACTGTCTCCAATGTTCTCCAATTTTTATACTGTAAATGTAGAAAGCCGTATACCGAGAAACGGTTCTTGGAAGGAGTAATATGGCGGCCTTGCGGCTTCAAAAGTCTATTCATTCTTCTTCTACGCTTTCCGTCAACTCCTTGTGGCTGCGCTACAGCGCCACTCCAGACTTGGCATACATTACAGCCGTTAAACGTCCTCAGCATCTTCTTTTGGACACACGCATGTTCTTGAAACGTTTCTGTGTCTACGAGATTTTTTTGTTGTCGAACGAAGCCGGTTTTGCCTCCATGTGAATAGGGCCCAAGTTTTCACTGGCGTCTACAAATACCCGCCAAACAATACCAGATATCCGCAAAACATGTCCCCTCCCCAAAAAGGGTCCGGCAAGAAAAAATGAAAAACTGCATAACAGTTAACATTGCGTAGATTTCCAATGTATCGTTACATCCCTAACAGCCTGTTTGCCTTTTAGTAATAATAATAATAATAATAATAATAAAAAAAGGAATTGAGACAAATAGTTAAATTTAAATACAACCTTAACCACACAGCAAAAGAATTTGCGCTTGGTTTTGTGAAGTGATTTTGATATAAAAGTGCTGAGAAAATGATCGCCAATGCTAAACATTTGAAATAATAATAATAATGCATTGGATTTATATAGCGCTTTTTTATCTAATCAGATACTCAAAGATGCTCCACAGTGGTTGCATTATTTGTACACTCACACATTGACACTGTGGTGGCGGTAAGCTTAAGTAGCCACAGCTGCCCTACGGCCCCTCCGACCACCACCAAATATTTGCACCTTCCATACACCAGTGTTAGTAGCACTGCCCAAGGACACAACGACACATGACTTGGGGAGAGCGTGGATCGAACAGACGACCTTCTAGTTAGTGAACGACCGTCCCTACACCCTGAGCCACGGCCGCCACAAATAGAGCGGAGATATTGTATCAACAAAATGCTTCAGTGGAATTTTTTTTTTAAAGATTGATATTAAAAGGGAAGTCAAGTAAAAAAAAAAAGTAATTCTTAACATTCATATGTTCTATGCGGTGCCACTAGTCTAAAGAATAATGGAATGTAAGATTAATTCAACAGCAAAATCCACCTATTTTTATCCATCTCATAGGGCTGCCATTTTTCCATTTGCTGTAGACTGAAAATGACATCGCACCGCCTACGGGCTCAGCTTGATAGTGTCACATGACCAAACACAGCAAACAGCGCGGAGCAGCAGCACAGCTGCAGCCGCTTGCAGGCACATATTGTTATTCTACCTAGGACAGTGGTTTATTATGGGATTGCTTGCGGAGCAAGCAGGCACATATTGTTATTCTACCGAAGACAGTGGATTATTGTTGTTATTATGGGACTGCTTGCGGAGCAGCAGCTTCGCGCGGCGCAAGCAGGCACATATTGTTATTCTACCTAGGACAGTGGTTTATTGTTGTTATTATGGGACTGCTTGCGGAGCAGCAGCTTCGCGCGGCGCAAGCAGGCACATATTGTTATTCTACCTAGGACAGTGGTTTATTGTTGTTATTATGGGACTGCTTGCGGAGCAGCAGCTTCGCGCGGAGCAAGCAGGCACATATTGTTATTCTACCTTGGACAGTGGTTTATTATGGGACTGCTTGCGGAGCAAGCAGGCACATATTGTTATTCTACCTAGGACAGTGGTTTATTATTATGGGACTGCTTGCGGAGCAGCAGCGAAGGCACATATTGTTATCCTACCTAGGACAGTGGTTTATTTTTATTTTTTATTATTCCAGCGATTTTTCGGCTAAAATGCGGCCCGTACCGTACATCGCACCGGCACAAATGAGGTATCAAACGATGCGGCTCGATCTGACTCGCTGCGCTTTTTCTAAGAATTCCCAGTTACCATGGCGACGCTATTCCCAAAAAACTCCCAAATTAACTCCCCATTGGGAATGAATGGGAAAAAATCACACTTCAAGCACCTTTTTCCAAGACACGCTGCGCGTGCATACGTTATCCGACCGATACGAATTTTAGCTCATTTTGTAGGAATTTTTCCCATCTTTAGCTCAGTGTCGAAATCTTTTTTAAGGAATGAAAGCTCCCCCCCAGTGCGGGTTCAAAGACAGTGGCTGAATTAGCTTTCTCACACACTCTGTTGGCTAATTAGCCATCCAGTTCCGGGAACCAAATAGTGTATTTGAAAACATTTCACTTCAACTCGTCACCATGGCCACAATCTTTTCTCACTAGACGTCAAATTCTCACATTTTGTAGTCACGAGTGTCTTCTTTCAGACAAACTAACTTTTATTTGGCTAAGGTGTCATTTAGTACCTTTATTTTCCCTTTAAGCTCGGACAAGTCGGACCAACTCGCCTATCTCTGCCATGTTAATTTCAGGCGCCTTCCTCTCTCCATTTCTGATAAATCATAAGTTTTCAACCTGCTCTCATTTGGTCATTTTTTATCCGATTAAGAAAATGAGAACATGCTCGTGTTCCCCAAACCCTTGCTGTTCTAACGAGCCATTTCTTGAATCTGTATCTTCAACCGTTAAGTCGTGAGAGGCTCTTCTTTGAGGTGTGCGTCTCTCATTCAATCTCAATGCAATGTGGGTGCGTGACGTCACTTCAACTCGTCACCATGGCCACAATCTTTGCTCACTAGACGTCAAATTCTCACATTTTGTAGTCACGAGTGTCTTCTTTCAGACAAACTAACTTTTATTTGGCTAAGGTGTCATTTAGTACCTTTATTTTCACCTTGAGCAAGAGAAGTCGGACTAATTCGCCTGTCTTTTACATGTTAATTTCAGGCGCCTTCCTCTCTCCATTTCTGATAAATCATAAGTTTTCAACCTGCTCTCATTTGGTCATTTTTTATCCGATTAAGAAAAGGAGAACATGCTCGTGTTCCCCAAACCCTTGCCGTTCTAACGAGCCATTTCTTGAATCTGTATCTTTAACCGTTAAGTCGTGAGAGGCTCTTCTTTGAGGTGTGCGTCTCTCATTCAATCTCAATGGAATGAAACCAATCTTGACGATAGTTGGGTGTGGTCTTCTCTCGTTTCCCTGATTGGTTCGTTTTCTGCATGTCTGTGCTGTGGCCAATGAGAGACGCTTGAATGACACTAATTTAGAAGTTTGTCTACGACCTACTCCTCCCATTTCATCTCGTCTGAGGTAAGTTGCAAGGCAATTGTTTGTAGTCTGGTGAATAATGCTAAATAAGTGTGATTTTGCAAGTTTTCCCCATCCTAAACTACATCACGTTAATACTGGCGATGTATTGAAACGTATTTGATGTGTTTGAACGTTATGTTTTATGCTGCTGTTTTAACAAGATTGGAAACGTTAAGTGCTAGAGATGGTAACCTACATGCTAGCTGCACCTGCTAGCGCGAGCAAAGAGCTAGCAGATGTTACATTAAAGTTTTAATGTGCAGTAAAAAAAAACTAAGAAAAGTTTGAGTAGGCTCTAAATCTCAATTGTATACATCTCTCGTTGCTACAATATACAGTAAGGCTTTTGTCTCGTCTGTCGTCGACGTGGGGGGGGGGGGTTGAGTGGAGTGTCGACGGTGTAGCGGAGCGGCGCCAATGAGGGATTTCGGAAGTGTACGTTTTTAATGCTTCATACACATCTGAGATTAACTACAAATTTGATCTTGAATCTTTACTTTTGACTTTGTCATGGCAAGTTTTTTTTCTTTGCTGTAGCAGCATGCCGCGGGAGGGGAAGCGTTCAGAGGCAGCCAAGCGCCAATGGAAGAAGCTGGACCTTGCTGCTCTGGAACTGAGCCCAAACAGCGCACCCCAGCATGTACTTTACCTCTATTGAATTCTTTGTTAATGTGCAATACACAATATTTCAGCCTACAAATACAGAATCAGGCAGAAAAATTAGCTTAAAAGCCTTGTGTAAAAAGCAGTCTGTTTATGCAAGACACTAGTAGTAATGTTAAAAAATCCTTTAATAAAAATGGACTACCAACGTGTTTCAACACAAGCTTGTCTTCATCAGGGCACAGTTTTACGAATATAGAGTGTATGACATGTGATTTGTGCAGTGCTTTATTCATGTCAAAATAATTCTGAATAGAATTTTGATGAAGTCTGTTTTCTACAATATTTCAAATATTCTAAGAAGTTTTCAAACTACTGATGTCTAAAATAAACTCACTAACATTGATCAAAAACTTGTGAGATGCCTATCCTGGACACAGATATTTCACATGTTATATTTAATAACTGCAGACCTGGTCTATTGCATGACTGGGAGGAACAGTTGAAATGATAATGTCAAGCCAATAATTGTTTTAACACTTGACAGTAGTTGGAGTACATTACATTTATCAGTAGATGGTGCTGTTGTGAAGTTAGGCTGGTACAATCTGCTGCCTTTTTGCTCATGTATTTGATCAGAAAATTCTACCAAATTTGATCAATTGTGACTGTATTTCAGACACAAACAAAAGTATCAGTTAAGTCCTTGAATCTCTTTCGTGATTAATAATTTCATTAATAAACCTGGCCTGAATTAACATCACTTGTATGTACAAAAGACCTGGTCAATTTTTATTGAAACTAACTTAACCATTACAACCTATGTTTGCTTTTTATTCTGCATTAAGGTGACTGCACATGCCTACAATTGTAATGTCTATGTTTTAGGTGTCCTCTGTTGGTGCCAAGGCTCTGGTACCAGGTCAGTCATCATTTTATTTTAATTGCTTCTGCAGCAGTTTTACAATCGATTATTTTCGAAATTCCAATATTTTGCAGGTTCATATACACTCAAAGTGTAACTTGTACTGTGCTTTGTCAGCAATTTAAGTTGTGAGACTTGACATGGTATTCTGTGTGTGCATCATTTTAGGCAGAGGCACTGGCTGGCGCCACAGAGTTCGGGAATGGCCAGTTTCAGCTGTGACTGGGCGGAGGCACAAACTGGTCATTCCATCACTGAACCAGGACAACAAGGTATGTTTTATAATAAACTGCCTGTAAAACAAATTAACCTTCATTTGTCTTTTTTTTTTTTTTTTAAATACTTAAAAAAAAAAAAATTCAATGACTTCTTCTTTTTTTTTTTCTTTAATAGTTTGTCCTGGTTGTTGGTGACTCCCACCTGCGAGCCATTGCCGATGGGGTTGTGAAGCTGCCGGAGGGACATTTCTCTTTTGGCGTGATGTCCACCCCGGGTGCCAGTGCCTCCGAGTTGCGTGCTGAGGTGCTGAATGCTGTTCTGCCTCGGTCACCCGAGGCGGTCTGCATTTTGGCTCCCAGCAACAACTTGGGCCGCCCCATCGCTGAGGCAGCGACTGACTTTGGCCAGTTCTTGCGCACCGTCTGCAGCCGCTGGCCCAACGTAAGTTCACACATTTCCTTCATATAGTTCATACATTTACATTTCAAGTATGTACTTGCATGATATGTCAAATATGTTCTGTTTAAAATACATTTCAGCCTTTTCCCGTAGTTAAGCAGTTGATGAATATTAATGAAAGTTCATTTTGCTCCAGATGTATATTTTACTTTTTTAAACTTTGTGCAGGTTGTTGTCCTGGACTTCCCCCCTCGTCTGACCGTCGAGCTGGCCCAGCAGGACCTTTTACGCCAGGAGTACCACCGGGTGGCAGTAATTATGGGTACGTTCCATGTTGAAAATTGTTTTCACACACAATGTTCTACTTTTCTTTACGTCACCTCCTGATCTGATTTTTGTGTCTCAGCGGGACTCTTGAACTAATAATGTTTTTTTTCTTTGTTACTGTAGGTATTCGCTACCTATCTGTTGCTGGCCACTTCCCGCTGTCACAGCTTCACTTGTGGTGTAGAGACGGGGTAAGTACATTAGTTGTTGCAAAAAACAAACAAAAATTTTATTAGTGCTCCTCCTATCAAAAGTATGTTTGCAGATATATAATATTTATTTCTGATCATGTCTGGAAGGTACACCTCAGTGACAGCGATGGGATGCCGGTGCTTGCGCGGTTGCTGTGGGATGCTGTCAACATGCGGATGGAGAGGACTGCTTTCTGATAAATCATAAGTTGCAACATGCTCGTGTTCCCCAAACCCTTGCCGTTCTAACGAGCCATTTCTTGAATCTGTATCTTCAACCGTTAAGTCGTGAGAGGCTTTTGTTCAAGGGGTGCTTCTCTCATGCAATCTCAATTGAATGTGGGGCGCGTGACGTCTCCAAGTCAAATGTGCGTGAGTGAATGTGCATGTTTCTTAAAGGGACAGTAAGATACTTTTAGTTGATGTTGATTATAGTTAACGTCCACATTTCTTGACCGATTCCAGTCGTTTAAATTTTAAACTGTTCAGCTCATTTACATTTTTTTATGAACAGTAAGATACTTTTAGTTGATGTTGATTATGGTTAACTTCCACATTTCTTGAGCGATTCCAGTGGTTTAGATTTTAAACTGTTCAGCTCATTACCAAAGAGTCAGCAGTCCCATTCAAAATTTCCGCGGGAATTTTTCTAGTTTTTTATGGGACTGCTTGCGCGAAGCAAGCAGGCACATATTGTTATTCTACCTAGGACAGTGGTTTATTTTTTATTTTTTTATTATGGGACTGCTTTGCGAAGCAAGCAGGCACATATTAGTATTCTACCTAGGACAGTGGTTTATTTTTCTTGTCGTTATTATTATTATGGGACTGCTTTGCGAAGCAAGCAGGCACATATTGTTATTCTACCTAGGACAGTGGTTTATTTTTCTTGTTGTTATTATTATTATTATATATTATTCCAGCGATTTTTCCGCTAAAATGCGGCCCGTACCGTACATCGCACCGGCACAAATGAGGTATCAAACGATGCGGCTCGATCTGACTCGCTGCGCTATTATTTTTCTAAGAATTCCCAGTTACCTTGGCGACGCTATTCCCAAAAAACTCCCAAATTAACTCCCCATTGGGAATGAATGGGGAAAAATCACACTTCAAGCACCTTTTTCCAAGACACGCTGCGCGCGCATACGTTAACCGACCGATACGAATTTTAGCTCATTTTGTAGGAATTTTTCCCATCTTTAGCTCAGTGTCGAAATCTTTTTTAAGGAATGTAAGCTCTCCCCTCTGTGCGGGTTCAAAGACAGTGAGCAAACAGCAGACAAATAGCCTTCTCCCATTGTTGTGTATTGCAAGTGCCAGAGTGGAGCAATTAACTTTAGAGTGGCGGGAACAAATAAATGTACTTCCAAAAGTTTCACTTCAACTCATCACCATGGCCACAATCTTTGCTCACTAGACATCAAATTCTCACATTTTGTAGTCACGAGTGTCTTCTTTCAGACAAACTAACTTTTATTTGGCTAAGGTGTCATTTAGTACCTTTATTTTCACTTTATGCGAGGACAAGTCGGATGAACTCGCCTATCTCTTCCATGTTAAATTCAGGCGCCTTCCTCTCTCCATTTCTGATAAATCATAAGTTTTCAACCTGCTCTCATTTGGTCATTTTTTATCCGATTAAGAAAATGAGAACATGCTCGTGTTCCCCAAACCCTTGCCGTTCTAACGAGCCCTTTCTTGAATCTGTATCTTCAACCGTTAAGTCGCGAGAGGCTTTTGTTGAAGGGGTGCTTCTCTCATTCAATCTCAATGCAATGTGGGTGCGTGACGTCACTTCAACTCGTCACCATGGCAACAATCTTTTGTCACTAGACGTCAAATTCTCACATTTTGTAGTCACGAGTGTCTTCTTTCAGACAAACTAACTTTTATTTGGCTAAGGTGTCATTTAGTACCTTTATTTTCACCTTAAGCAAGAGAAGTCGGACTAATTCGCCTGTCTTGTACATGTTAATTTCAGGCGCCTTCCTCTCTCCATTTCTGATAAATCATAAGTATTCAACCTGCTCTCATTTGGTCATTTTTTATCCGATTAAGAAAATGAGAACATGCTCGTGTTCCCCAAACCCTTGCCGTTCTAACGAGCCCTTTCTTGAATCTGTATCTTCAACCGTTAAGTCGCGAGAGGCTTTTGTTGAAGGGGTGCTTCTCTCATTCAATCTCAATGCAATGTGGGTGCGTGACGTCACTTCAACTCGTCACCATGGCAACGATCTTTTGTCACTAGACGTCAAATTCTCACATTTTGTAGTCACGAGTGTCTTCTTTCAGACAAACTAACTTTTATTTGGCTAAGGTGTCATTTAGTACCTTTATTTTCACCTTAAGCAAGAGAAGTCGGACTAATTCGCCTGTCTTGTACATGTTAATTTCAGGCGCCTTCCTCTCTCCATTTCTGATAAATCATAAGTTTTCAACCTGCTCTCATTTGGTCATTTTTTATCCGATTAAGAAAATGAGAACATGCTCGTGTTCCCCAAACCCTTGCCGTTCTAACGAGCCTTTTCTTGAATCTGTATCTTCAACCGTTAAGTCGCGAGAGGCTTTTGTTGAAGGGGTGCTTCTCTCATTCAATCTCAATGCAATGTGGGTGCGTGACGTCACTTCAACTCGTCACCATGGCAACGATCTTTTGTCACTAGACGTCAAATTCTCACATTTTGTAGTCACGAGTGTCTTCTTTCAGACAAACTAACTTTTATTTGGCTAAGGTGTCATTTAGTACCTTTATTTTCACCTTAAGCAAGAGAAGTCGGACTAATTCGCCTGTCTTGTACATGTTAATTTCAGGCGCCTTGCTCTCTCCATTTCTGATAAATCATAAGTTTTCAACCTGCTCTCATTTGGTCATTTTTTATCCGTTTAAGAAAATGAGAACATGCTCGTGTTCCTCAAACCCTTGCCGTTCTAACGAGTCATTTCTTGAATCTGTATCTTCAACCGTTAAGTCGTGAGAGGTTTTTGTTGAAGGGGTGCTTCTCTCATGCAATCTCAATGGAATGTGGGGCGCGTGACGGCTCCAAGTCAAAAATGGATGTGCGCTCTTAAAGTGACAGTGACATATTTTTAGATTATAGTTAACTTCCACATTTCTTGACCGATTCCAGTCGTTTAAATTTTAAACTGTTCAGCTCATTTACATTTTTTTAAATACATGTTCAGGGACAGTGAGATAATTTTAGTTGATGTTGATTATGGTTAACTTCCACATTTCTTGAGCGATTCCAGTGGTTTAAATTTTAAACTGTTCAGCTCATTACCAAAGAGTCAGCAGTCCCATTCAAAATTTCCGCGGGAATTTTTCTAGTTACTATTATTATATATTATTCCAGCGATTTTTCCGCTAAAATGCGGCCCGTACCGTACATCGCACCGGCACAAATGAGGTATCAAACGATGCGGCTCGATCTGACTCGCTGCGCTATTATTTTTCTAAGAATTCCCAGTAACCTTGGCGACGCTATTCCCAAAAAACTCCCAAATTAACTCCCCATTGGGAATGAATGGGAAAAAATCACACTTCAAGCACCTTTTTCCAAGACACGCTGCGCGCGCATACGTTATCCGACCGATACGAATTTTAGCTCATTTTGTAGGAATTTTTCCCATCTTTAGCTCAGTGTCGAAATCTTTTTTAAGGAATGTAAGCTCTCCCCTCTGTGCGGGTTCAAAGACAGTGAGCAAACAGCAGACAAATAGCCTTCTCCCATTGTTGTGTATTGCAAGTGCCAGAGTGGAGCAATTAACTTTAGAGTGGCGGGAACAAATAAATGTACTTCCAAAAGTTTCACTTTAACTCATCACCATGGCCACAATCTTTGCTCACTAGACATCAAATTCTCACATTTTGTAGTCACGAGTGTCTTCTTTCAGACAAACTAACTTTTATTTGGCTAAGGTGTCATTTAGTACCTTTATTTTCACTTTATGCGAGGACAAGTCGGACGAACTCGCCTATCTCTTCCATGTTAAATTCAGGCGCCTTTCGCTCTTCATTTCTGATAAATCATAAGTTTTCAACCTGCTCTCATTTGGTCATTTTTTATCCGATTAAAAAAATGAGAACATGCTCGTGTTCCCCAAACCCTTGCCGTTCTAACGAGCCATTTCTTGAATCTGTATCTTCAACCGTTAAGTCGTGAGAAGCTCTTCTTTGAGGTGTGCGTCTCTCATTCAATCTCAATGCAATGTGGGTGCGTGACGTCACTTCAACTCGTCACCATGGCAACAATCTTTTGTCACTACACGTCAAATTCTCACATTTTGTAGTCACGAGTGTCTTCTTTCAGACAAACTAACTTTTATTTGGCTAAGGTGTCATTTAGTACCTTTATTTTCACCTTAAGCAAGAGAAGTCGGACTAATTCGCCTGTCTTGTACATGTTAATTTCAGGCGCCTTCCTCTCTCCATTTCTGATAAATCATAAGTTTTCAACCTGCTCTCATTTGGTCATTTTTTATCCGATTAAGAAAATGAGAACATGCTCGTGTTCCCCAAACCCTTGCCGTTCTAACGAGCCATTTCTTGAATCTGTATCTTCAACCGTTAAGTCGTGAGAGGCTTTTGTTGAAGGGGTGCTTCTCTCATGCGATCTCAATGGAATGTGGGGCGCGTGACGGCTCCAAGTCAAATGTGCGTGCGTGAATGTGCATGTTTCTTAAAGAGACAGTAAGATACTTTTAGTTGATGTTGATTATAGTTAACTTCCACATTTCTTGAGCGATTCCAGTGGTTTAAATTTTAAACTGTTCAGCTCATTTACATTTTTTTATGGACAGTAAGATACTTTTAGTTGATGTTGATTATGGTTAACTTCCACATTTCTTGAGCGATTCCAGTGGTTTAAATTTTAAACTGTTCAGCTCATTACCAAAGAGTCAGCAGTCCCATTCAAAATTTCCGCGGGAATTTTTCTAGTTATGGGACTGCTTTGCGAAGCAAGCAGGCACATATTGTTATTCTACCTAGGACAGTGGTTTATTTTTCTTGTCGTTATTATTATTATATATTATTCCACGATTTTTCCGCTAAAATGCGGCCCGTACCGTACATCGCACCGGCACAAATGAGGTATCAAACGATGCGGCTCGATCTGACTCGCTGCGCTATTATTTTTCTAAGAATTCCCAGTCACCATGGCGACGCTATTCCCAAAAAACTCCCAAATTAACTCCCCATTGGGAATGAATGGGAAAAAAATCACACTTCAAGCACCTTTTTCCAAGACACGCTGCGCGCGCATACGTTATCCGACCGATACGAATTTTAGCTCATTTTGTAGGAATTTTTCCCATCTTTAGCTCAGTGTCGAAATCTTTTTTAAGGAATGAAAGCCCCCCCCCCTGTTCGGGTTCAAAGACAGTGGCTGAATTAGCTTCCTCACACACTCTGTTGGCTAATTAGCCATCCAGTGCCGGGAACCAAATAATGTATTTGAAAAAATTTCACTTCAACTCGTCACCATGCCAACAATCTTTTGTCACTAGACGTCAAATTCTCACATTTTGTAGTCACGAGTGTCTTCTTTCAGACAAACTAACTTTTATTTGGCTAAGGTGTCATTTAGTACCTTTATTTTCACCTTAAGCAAGAGAAGTCAGACTAATTCGCCTGTCTTTTACATGTTAATTTCAGGCGCCTTCCTCTCTCCATTTCTGATAAATCATAAGTTTTCAACCTGCTCTCATTTGGTCATTTTTTATCCGATTAAGAAAATGAGAACATGCTCGTGTTCCCCAAACCCTTGCCGTTCTAACGAGCCCTTTCTTGAATCTGTATCTTGAAGAGTTAAGTCGTGAGAGGCTTTTGTTCCAGGGGTGCGTCTGTCATACAATCTCAATGGAATGCAACCAATCTTGATGATAGTTGGATCTAGTCTTCTCTCTTTTCCCTGATTGGTTCGTTTTCTGCTTGTCTGTGCTGTGGCCAATGAGAGACGCTTTAATGACACCAATTAGAAGTTTCTCGAGAACCTACTCCTCCCATTTCATCTCGTCTGAGGTAAGTTGCAAGGCAATTGTTTGTAGTCTGGTGAATAATGCTAAATAAGTGTGATTTTGCAAGTTTTCCCCATCCTAAACTACATCACGTTAATACTGGCGATGTATTGAAACGTATTTGATGTGTTTGAACGTTATGTTGCTGTTTTGACAAGATTGGAAAAGTTAAGTGCTAGAGATGGTAGCCTACATGCTAGCTGCACCTGCTAGCGCTAGCAAAGAGCTAGCAGATGTTACATTAAAGTTTTAATGTGCAGTAAAAAAAAACTAAGAAAAGTTTGAGTAGGCTCTAAATCTCAATTGTGTACATCTCTCGTTGCTACAATATACAGTAAGGCTTTTGTCTCGTCTGTCGTCGACGTGGGGGGGGGGGGGGTTTGAGTGGCGTGTCGACGGTGTAGCGAAGCGGCGCCAATGAGGGATTTCGGAAGTGTACGCTTTTAATGCTTCATACACATCTGAGATTAAGTACAAATTTGATGTTGAATCTTTACTTTTGACTTTGTCATGGCAAGTTTTTTTTCTTTGCTGTAGCAGCATGCCGCGGAAGGGGAAGCGTCAGAGGCAGCCAAGCGCCAATGGAAGAAGCTGGACCTTGCTGCTCTGGAAGTGAGGCCAAACAGCGCACCCCAGCATGTACTTTACCTCTATTGAATTCTTTGTTAATGTGCAATACACAATATTTCAGGCTACAAATATAGAATCAGGCAGAAAAATTAGCTTAAAAAGCAGTCTGTTTATGCAAGACACTCATTAGTAATGTTAAAAAATCCTTTATTAAAAATGGACTACCAACGTGTTTAAACACAAGCTTGTCTTCATCGGGGCACAGTTTTACGAATATAGAGTGTATGACATGTGATTTGTGCAGTGCTTTATTCATGTCAAAATAATTCTGAATAGAATTTTGATGAAGTCTGTTTTCTACAAGATTTCAAATATTCTAAGAAGTTTTCAAACTACTGATGTCTAAAATAAACTCACTAACATTGATCAAAAACTTGTGAGATGCCTATCCTGGACACAGATATTTCACATGTTATATTTAATAACTGCAGACATGGTCTATTGCATGACTGTGGGAGGAACAGTTGAAATGATAATGTCAAGCCAATAATTGTTTTAACACTTGACAGTAGTTGGAGTACATTACATTTATCAGTAGATGGTGCTGTTGTGAAGTTAGGCTGGTACAATCTGCTGCCTTTTTGCTCATGTATTTGATCAGAAAATTCTACCAAATTTGATCAATTGTGACTGTATTTCAGACACAAACAAAAGTATCAGTTAAGTCCTTGAATCTCTTTCGTGATTAATAATTTCATTAATAAACCTGGCCTGAATTAACATCACTTGTATGTAGAAAAGACCTGGTCAATTTTCATTGAAACTAACTTATGCATTACAACCTATGTTTGCTTTTTACTCTGCATTAAGGTGACTGCACATGCCTACAATTGTAATGTCTATGTTTTAGGTGTCCTCTGTTGGTGCCAAGGCTCTGGTACCAGGTCAGTCATCATTTTATTTTAATTGCTTCTGCAGCAGTTTTACAATCGATTATTTTCGAAATTCCAATATTTTGCAGGTTCATATACACTCAAAGTGTAACTTGTACTGTGCTTTGTCAGCAATTTAAGTTGTGAGACTTGACATGGTATTCTGTGTGTGCATCATTTTAGGCAGAGGCACTGGCTGGCGCCACAGAGTTCGGGAATGGCCAGTTTCAGCTGTGACTGGGCGGAGGCACAAACTGGTCATTCCATCACTGAACCAGGACAACAAGGTATGTTTTATAATAAACTGCCTGTAAAACAAATTAACCTTCATTTGTCTTTTTTTTTTTTTTTTAAATACTTAAAAAAAAAAAAATTCAATGACTTCTTCTTTTTTTTTTTCTTTAATAGTTTGTCCTGGTTGTTGGTGACTCCCACCTGCGAGCCATTGCCGATGGGGTTGTGAAGCTGCCGGAGGGACATTTCTCTTTTGGCGTGATGTCCACCCCGGGTGCCAGTGCCTCCGAGTTGCGTGCTGAGGTGCTGAATGCTGTTCTGCCTCGGTCACCCGAGGCGGTCTGCATTTTGGCTCCCAGCAACAACTTGGGCCGCCCCATCGCTGAGGCAGCGGCTGACTTTGGCCAGTTCTTGCGCACCGTCTGCAGCCGCTGGCCCAACGTAAATTCACACATTTCCTTCATATAGTTCATACATTTACATTTCAAGTATGTACTTGCATGATAAGTCAAATATGTTCGGTTTAAAATACATTTCAGCCTTTTCCCGTAGTTAAGCAGTTGATGAATATTAATGAAAGTTCATCTTGCTCCAGATGTATATTTTACTTTTTTAAACTTTGTGCAGGTTGTTGTCCTGGACTTCCCCCCTCGTCTGACCGTCGAGCTGGCCCAGCAGGACCTTTTACGCCAGGAGTACCACCGGGTGGCAGCACTTATGGGTACGTTCCATGTTGAAAATTGTTTTCACACACAAAGTTCTACTTTTCTTTACGTCACCTCCTGATTAGATTGGTGTGTCTCAGCGGGACTCTTGAACTAATAATGTTTTTTTTCTTTGTTACTGTAGGTATTCGCTACCTATCTGTTGCTGGCCACTTCCCGCTGTCACAGCTTCACTTGTGGTGTAGAGACGGGGTAAGTACATTAGTTGTTGCAAAAAACAAACAAACATTTTATTAGTGCTCCTCCTATCAAAAGTATGTTTGCAGATATATAATATTTATTTCTGATCATGTCTGGAAGGTACACCTCAGTGACAGCGATGGGATGCCGGTGCTTGCGCGGTTGCTGTGGGATGCTGTCAACATGCGGATGGAGAGGACTGCTTTCTGATAAATCATAAGTTTTCAACCTGCTCTCATTTGGTCATTTTTTATCCGATTAAGAAAATGAGAACATGCTCGTGTTCCCCAAACCCTTGCCGTTCTAACGAGCCATTTCTTGAATCTGTATCTTCAACCGTTAAGTCGTGAGAGGCTTTTGTTCAAGGGGTGCTTCTCTCATGCGATCTCAATGGAATGTGGGGCGCGTGACGGCTCCAAGTCAAATGTGCGTGCGTGAATGTGCATGTTTCTTAAAGAGACAGTAAGATACTTTTAGTTGATGTTAATTATAGTTAACTTCCACATTTATTGAGCGATTCCAGTGGTTTAAATTTTAAACTGTTCAGCTCATTTACATTTTTTTATGGACAGTAAGATACTTTTAGTTGATGTTGATTATGGTTAACTTCCACATTTCTTGAGCGATTCCAGTGGTTTAAATTTTAAACTGTTCAGCTCATTACCAAAGAGTCAGCAGTCCCACTCAAAATTTCCGCGGGAATTTTTCTAGTTTTAAATACATTTTCAGGGACAGTGAGATACTTTTAGTTGATGTTGTTTATGGTTAACTTCCACATTTCTTGACCGATTCCAGTGGTTTAAATTTTAAACTGTTCAGCTCATTACCAAAGAGTCAGCAGTCCCATTCAAAATTTCCGCGGGAATTTTTCTAGTTATTATGGGACTGCTTTGCGAAGCAAGCAGGCACATATTGTTATTCTACCTAGGACAGTGGTTTATTTTTCTTGTTGTTATTATTATATATTATTCCACGATTTTTCCGCTAAAATGCGGCCCGTACCGTACATCGCACCGGCACAAATGAGGTATCAAACGATGCGGCTCGATCTGACTCGCTGCGCTATTATTTTTCTAAGAATTCCCAGTTACCTTGGCGACGCTATTCCCAAAAAACTCCCAAATTAACTCCCCATTGGGAATGAATGGGAAAAAAATCACACTTCAAGCACCTTTTTCCAAGACACGCTGCGCGCGCATACGTTATCCGACCGATACGAATTTTAGCTCATTTTGTAGGAATTTGTCCCATCTTTAGCTCAGTGTCGAAATCTTTTTTAAGGAATGAAAGCCCCCCCCCCCTGTTCGGGTTCAAAGACAGTAGCTGAATTAGCTTTCTCACACACTCTGTTGGCTAATTAGCCATCCAGTGCCGGGAACCAAATAATGTATTAGAAAAAATTTCACTTCAACTCGTCACCACTGCCACAATCTTTTGTCACTAGACGTCAAATTCTCACATTTTGTAGTCACGAGTGTCTTCTTTCAGACAAACTAACTTTTATTTGGCTAAGGTGTCATTTAGTACCTTTATTTTCCCTTTAAGCGAAGAGAAATTGGACTCTCTCGCCAATCTCTTCCATGTTAATTTGGGTGTTTTTTTCCTCTTCATTTCGGATAAATCATACATTTTCAACCTGCTCTCATTTGGTCATTTTTCATCCGATTAAAAAAATTACAACATGCTCGTGTTCCCCAAACCCTTGCCGTTCTAACAAGCCATTTCTTGAATCTGTATCTTGAAGAGTTAAGTCGTGAGAGGCTTTTGTTCCAGGGGTGCGTCTGTCATACAATCTCAATGGAATGCAACCAATCTTGATGATAGTTGGATCTAGTCTTCTCTCTTTTCCCTGATTGGTTCGTTTTCTGCTTGTCTGTGCTGTGGCCAATGAGAGACGCTTTAATGACACCAATTAGAAGTTTCTCGAGAACCTACTCCTCCCATTTCATCTCGTCTGAGGTAAGTTGCAAGGCAATTGTTTGTAGTCTGGTGAATAATGCTAAATAAGTGTGATTTTGCAAGTTTTCCCCATCCTAAACTACATCACGTTAATACTGGCGATGTATTGAAACGTATTTGATGTGTTTGAACGTTATGTTGCTGTTTTAACAAGATTGGAAAAGTTAAGTGCTAGAGATGGTAGCCTACATGCTAGCTGCACCTGCTAGCGCTAGCAAAGAGCTAGCAGATGTTACATTAAAGTTTTAATGTGCAGTAAAAAAAAACTAAGAAAAGTTTGAGTAGGCTCTAAATCTCAATTGTGTACATCTCTCGTTGCTACAATATACAGTAAGGCTTTTGTCTCGTCTGTCGTCGACGTGGGGGGGGGGGGGGGGGTTGAGTGGCGTGTCGACGGTGTAGCGAAGCGGCGCCAATGAGGGATTTCGGAGAACATGCTCGTGTTCCCCAAACCCTTGCCGTTCTAACGAGCCCTTTCTTGAATCTGTATCTTCAACCGTTAAGTCGTGAGAGGCTTTTGTACAAGGGGTGCTTCTCTCATGCGATCTCAATGCAATGTGGGTGCGTGACGTCACTTCAACTCGTCACCATGGCAACGATCTTTTGTCACTAGACGTCAAATTCTCACATTTTGTAGTCACGAGTGTCTTCTTTCAGACAAACTAACTTTTATTTGGCTAAGGTGTCATTTAGTACCTTTATTTTCACCTTAAGCAAGAGAAGTCGGACTAATTCGCCTGTCTTGTACATGTTAATTTCAGGCGCCTTCCTCTCTCCATTTCTGATAAATCATAAGTTTTCAACCTGCTCTCATTTGGTCATTTTTTATCCGATTAAGAAAATGAGAACATGCTCGTGTTCCCCAAACCCTTGCCGTTCTAACGAGCCATTTCTTGAATCTGTATCTTCAACCGTTAAGTCGTGAGAGGCTTTTGTACAAGGGGTGCTTCTCTCATGCGATCTCAATGCAATGTGGGGCGCGTGACGGCTCCAAGTCAAAAATGTATGTGCTCTTAAAGTGACAGTGACATATTTTTAGATTATGGTTAACTTCCACATTTCTTGACCGATTCCAGTCATTTAAATTTTAAACTGTTCAGCTCATTTACATTTTTTTAAATACATGTTCAGGGACAGTGAGATACTTTTAGTTGATGTTGATTATGGTTAACTTCCACATTTCTTGAGCGATTCCAGTGGTTTAAATTTTAAACTGTTCAGCTCATTACCAAAGAGTCAGCAGTCCCATTCAAAATTTCCGCGGGAATTTTTCTAGTTATTATATATTATTCCAGCGATTTTTCCGCTAAAATGCGGCCCGTACCGTACATCGCACCGGCACAAATGAGGTATCAAACGATGCGGCTCGATCTGACTCGCTGCGCTATTATTTTTCTAAGAATTCCCAGTTACCATGGCGACGCTATTCCCAAAAAACTCCCAAATTAACTCCCCATTGGGAATGAATGGGAAAAAAATCACACTTCAAGCACCTTTTTCCAAGACACGCTGCGCGCGCATACGTTATCCGACCGATACGAATTTTAGCTCATTTTGTAGGAATTTGTCCCATCTTTAGCTCAGTGTCGAAATCTTTTTTAAGGAATGAAAGCCCCCCCCCCTGTTCGGGTTCAAAGACAGTGGCTGAATTAGCTTTCTCACACACTCTGTTGGCTAATTAGCCATCCAGTGCCGGGAACCAAATAATGTATTAGAAAAAATTTCACTTCAACTCGTCACCACTGCCACAATCTTTTGTCACTAGACGTCAAATTCTCACATTTTGTAGTCACGAGTGTCTTCTTTCAGACAAACTAACTTTTATTTGGTTAAGGTGTCATTTAGTACCTTTATTTTCCCTTTAAGCGAGTAGAAGTTGGACTCTCTCGCCTATCTCTCCCATGTTAATTTGGGCGACTTCTTCCTCTTCATTTCGAATAAATCATAAGTTTTCAACCTGCTCTCATTTGGTCATTTTTCATCCGATTAAAAAAATGAGAACATGCTCGTGTTCCCCAAACCCTTGCCGTTCTAACGAGCCCTTTCTTGAATCTGTATCTTCAACCGTTAAGTCGCGAGAGGCTTTTGTTGAAGGGGTGCTTCTCTCATTCTATCTCAATGCAATGTGGGTGCGTGACGTCACTTCAACTCGTCACCATGGCAACGATCTTTTGTCACTAGACGTCAAATTCTCACATTTTGTAGTCACGAGTGTCTTCTTTCAGACAAACTAACTTTTATTTGGCTAAGGTGTCATTTAGTACCTTTATTTTCACCTTAAGCAAGAGAAGTCGGACTAATTCGCCTGTCTTGTACATGTTAATTTCAGGCGCCTTCCTCTCTCCATTTCTGATAAATCATAAGTTTTCAACCTGCTCTCATTTGGTCATTTTTTATCCGATTAAGAAAATGAGAACATGCTCGTGTTCCCCAAACCCTTGCCGTTCTAACGAGCCATTTCTTGAATCTGTATCTTCAACCGTTAAGTCGTGAGAGGCTTTTGTACAAGGGGTGCTTCTCTCATGCGATCTCAATGCAATGTGGGTGCGTGACGTCACTTCAACTCGTCACCATGGCAACGATCTTTTGTCACTAGACGTCAAATTCTCACATTTTGTAGTCACGAGTGTCTTCTTTCAGACAAACTAACTTTTATTTGGCTAAGGTGTCATTTAGTACCTTTATTTTCACCTTAAGCAAGAGAAGTCGGACTAATTCGCCTGTCTTGTACATGTTAATTTCAGGCGCCTTCCTCTCTCCATTTCTGATAAATCATAAGTTTTCAACCTGCTCTCATTTGGTCATTTTTTATCCGATTAAGAAAATGAGAACATGCTCGTGTTCCCCAAACCCTTGCCGTTCTAACGAGCCCTTTCTTGAATCTGTATCTTCAACCGTTAAGTCGTGAGAGGCTTTTGTACAAGGGGTGCTTCTCTCATGCGATCTCAATGGAATGTGGGGCGCGTGACGTCTCCAAGTCAAAAATGTATGTGCTCTTAAAGTGACAGTGACATATTTTTAGATTATGGTTAACTTCCACATTTCTTGACCGATTCCAGTCATTTAAATTTTAAAATGTTCAGCTCATTTACATTTTTTAAAATACATTTTCAGGGACAGTGAGATACTTTTAGTTGATGTTGATTATGGTTAACTTCCACATTTCTTGAGCGATTCCAGTGGTTTAAATTTTAAACTGTTCAGCTCATTACCAAAGAGTCAGCAGTCCCATTCAAAATTTCCGCGGGAATTTTTCTAGTTATTATATCATCCTTCCACCGATTTTTCCGCTAAAATGCGGCCCGTACCATAGATCGCACCGGGTCAAATGAGGTATCAAACGATGCGGCTCGATCTGACTCGGTGCGGCATTATTTTTCTAGGAATTCCCACTTACCATGGCGACGCAATACCCCAAAAACTACCCCAAAAAGTGCCATAGGAATGAATGGGAAATGGAAAGAAAAAATCACACATCAAGCACCTTTTTCAAAGACACGCTGCGCACGCATACGTTATCCGACCGATACGAATGTTAGCTCATTTTGTAGCAATTTTTCCCATCTTTAGCTCAGTGTCGAATTTTTTTTTAAGGAATGAAAGCTCTCCCCTCTGTGCGGGTTCAAAACAGTGAGTCATATAGCATTTTAACACACTCTGTTTTAGCAATTAGCCAGAGTTCCGGGAAACAACATATCTCTTGCCAAAAGTCAAAAGTTTAACTTCAACTCGTCACCATGGCCACAATCTTTTGTCACGAGACGTCAAATTCTCACATTTTGTAGTCACGAGTGTCTTCTTTCAGACTTTTATTTGGCTAAGGTGTCATTTAGTACCTTTATTTTCCCTTTAAGCGTTCTAACGTTAGCGTTCTAACGTTAGCGTTCTAACGAGCCATTTCTTGATTTCTCACATTTTGTAGTCACGAGTGTCTTCTTCGACATTTCTTGACCGATTTCAATCATTTGAATTTTAAACTGTTCAGCTCATTTCCATTTTTTAAAATACATTTTCAAAAATAACACATTATTATTATTATTTTTTCTATTAAATTTTATGGATTGGCAATTGATTAGGTACACCCTGGATTATCGCCACTCTGCCCACCCAGGGGGGCGGCCATCTTGGCCAATTAATTAGGTACACCAAGGATTCGCTCCCCTCCGCCCACCCAGGGCGGAGGCCATCTTGGCCAATTGATTAGGTACGCCCAGGATTCTTGCCACTCCGCTTGCCCATGGCGGCGGCCATCTTGGCCAATTAATTAGGTACACCCAGGATTCTCGCCACTCCGCTCGCCCAGGGCGGCGGCCATCTTGGCCAATTAATTAGGTACACCCAGGATTCTCGCCACTACGCTCGCCCAGGGCTGCGGCCATCTTGGCCAATTAATTAGGTACACCCAGGATTCTTGCCACTACGCTCGCTCAGGGCGGCGGCCATCTTGGCCAATTTATTAGGTACGCCCAGGATTCCCGCCACTCCGCTCGCCCAGGGCGGCGGCCATTTTAGCCAATTAATTAGGTGTGTACCTAATTAATCCCCACTCTGCCCACCCAGGGCGGCGGCCATCTTGGCCAATTAATTAGGTACGGCAAGGACTCTCTCCCCCTTGCCCACCCGGGTCAGCGGCCATCTTGGCCAATTTATTAGGTTCGCCCAGGATTCTCGCCACTCCGCTCGCCCAGGGCGGCGGCCATTTTAGCCAATTAATTAGGTACACCCTGGATTACCGCCTTTCTGCCCACCCAGGGCGGCGGCCATCTTGGCCAATTAATTAGGTACGGCAAGGACTCTCTCCCCCTCGCCCACCCGGGTCGGCGGCCATCTTAGCCATTTGACTACTACTAAAATTACTACAAGTACTACTAATACTACTACTTCTGTTTGTACTTGCTTACTACTTACTACTATACTACTACTACTATGTCTACAAGTACTACATACATGCGTGTTTCCACCTTGCAAGAGTCAGCAATTCCACATTTCTTGACCGATTCCAGTGGTTTAAATTTTAAACTGTTCAGCTCATTACCAAAGAGTCAGCAGTCCCATTCAAAATTTCCGCGGGAATTTTTCTAGTATTACTATTATTATTTCATCTTCCACGATTTTTACGCAAAAATTCAGCCCGTACTGTAGATCGCACCGGGACAAATGAGGTATCAAACGATGCGGCTCCATCTGACTCGCTGCGCAATTATTTTTCTAAGAATTCCGAGTTACCATGGCGACGCTATTCCCAAATTAAGTCCCCATTGGGAATGAATGGGAAAACGAAAGTGATCAAATCAGATCAAGCAGCTTTTTTTTTAGGTACGCCAAGTACTCTCTCCCCTTCGACCACCCGGGTCGGCGGCCATCTTGGCCAATTGATTAGGTACGCCTAGGATTCTCGCCACTCCGCTCGCCCAGGGCGGCGTCCATTTTGGCCAATTAATTAGCGTCGCCAAGGATTCTCTCCCCTCCGCCCACCGGGGGTGGCGGCCATCTTGGCCAATTGATTAGGTACGCCAAGGATTCTCGCCACTTTGCTCGCTCAGGGCGGCGGCCATTTTGGCCAATTGATTAGGTACGCCCAGGATTCTCGCCACTCTGCTCGCCCAGGGCGGCGGCCATTTTGGCCAATTGATTAGGTATCTAAGTGCTACTACTATACTACTACTACTACTAAGTACTACATACAGTACATGCGTGTTTCCACCTTGCAAGAGTCAGCAGTCCCATTCAAAATTTCTGCGGGAATTTTTCTAGTTATGGGACTGCTTGCGGAGCAGCAGCGAAGCTGCTGCTTGCGAAGCAAGCAGGCACATATTGTTATCCTACCTAGGACAGTGGTTTATTTATTATGGGACTGCTTTGCGAAGCAAGCAGGCACATATTGTTATTCTACCTAGGACAGTGGTTTATTTTTCTTGTCGTTATTATTATTATATATTATTCCAGCGATTTTTCCGCTAAAATGCGGCCCGTACCGTACATCGCACCGGCACAAATGAGGTATCAAACGATGCGGCTCGATCTGACTCGCTGCGCTATTATTTTTCTAAGAATTCCCAGTTACCTTGGCGACGCTATTCCCAAAAAACTCCCAAATTAACTCCCCATTGGGAATGAATGGGAAAAAAATCACACTTCAAGCACCTTTTTCCAAGACACGCTGCGCGCGCATACGTTATCCGACCGATACGAATTTTAGCTCATTTTGTAGGAATTTTTCCCATCTTTAGCTCAGTGTCGAAATCTTTTTTAAGGAATGAAAGCCCCCCCCCCTGTTCGGGTTCAAAGACAGTGGCTGAATTAGCTTTCTCACACACTCTGTTGGCTAATTAGCCATCCAGTGCCGGGAACCAAATAATGTATTAGAAAAAATTTCACTTCAACTCGTCACCACTGCCACAATCTTTTGTCACTAGACGTCAAATTCTCACATTTTGTAGTCACGAGTGTCTTCTTTCAGACAAACTAACTTTTATTTGGCTAAGGTGTCATTTAGTACCTTTATTTTCACCTTAAGCAAGAGAAGTCGGACTAATTCGCCTGTCTTTTACATGTTAATTTCAGGCGCCTTGCTCTCTCCATTTCTGATAAATCATAAGTTTTCAACCTGCTCTCATTTGGTCATTTTTTATCCGATTAAGAAAATGAGAACATGTTCGTGTTCCCCAAACCCTTGCCGTTCTAACGAGCCATTTCTTGAATCTGTATCTTCAACCGTTAAGTCGTGAGAGGCTCTTCTTTGAGGTGTGCGTCTCTCATTCAATCTCAATGCAATGTGGGTGCGTGACGTCACTTCAACTCGTCACCATGGCAACTATCTTTTGTCACTAGACGTCAAATTCTCACATTTTGTAGTCACGAGTGTCTTCTTTCAGACAAACTAACTTTTATTTGGCTAAGGTGTCATTTAGTACCTTTATTTTCACCTTAAGCAAGAGAAGTCGGACTAATTCGCCTGTCTTTTACATGTTAATTTCAGGCGCCTTGCTCTCTCCATTTCTGATAAATCATAAGTTTTCAACCTGCTCTCATTTAATCATTTTTTATCCGTTTAAGAAAATGAGAACATGCTCGTGTTCCTCAAACCCTTGCCGTTCTAACGAGTCATTTCTTGAATCTGTATCTTCAACCGTTAAGTCGTGAGAGGTTTTTGTTGAAGGGGTGCTTCTCTCATGCAATCTCAATGGAATGTGGGGCGCGTGACGGCTCCAAGTCAAAAATGGATGTGCGCTCTTAAAGTGACAGTGACATATTTTTAGATTATGGTTAATTTACACATTTCTTGACCGATTCCAGTCATTTAAATTTTAAACTGTTCAGCTCATTTACATTTTTTTAAATACATTTTCAGGGACAGTGAGATACTTTTAGTTGATGTTGTTTATGGTTAACTTCCACATTTCTTGACCGATTCCAGTCGTTTAAATTTTAAACTGTTCAGCTCATTACCAAAGAGTCAGCAGTCCCATTCAAAATTTCCGCGGGAATTTTTCTAGTTATGGGACTGCTTTGCGAAGCAAGCAGGCACATATTGTTATTCTACCTAGGACAGTGGTTTATTTTTCTTGTCGTTATTATTATTATATATTATTCCACGATTTTTCCGCTAAAATGCGGCCCGTACCGTACATCGCACCGGCACAAATGAGGTATCAAACGATGCGGCTCGATCTGACTCGCTGCGCTATTATTTTTCTAAGAATTCCCAGTTACCATGGCGACGCTATTCCCAAAAAACTCCCAAATTAACTCCCCATTGGGAATGAATGGGAAAAAAATCACACTTCAAGCACCTTTTTCCAAGACACGCTGCGCGCGCATACGTTATCCGACCGATACGAATTTTAGCTCATTTTGTAGGAATTTTTCCCATCTTTAGCTCAGTGTCGAAATCTTTTTTAAGGAATGAAAGCCCCCCCCCCCCCCCCTGTTCGGGTTCAAAGACAGTGGCTGAATTAGCTTTCTCACACACTCTGTTGGCTAATTAGCCATCCAGTGCCGGGAACCAAATAATGTATTAGAAAAAATTTCACTTCAACTCGTCACCACTGCCACAATCTTTTGTCACTAGACGTCAAATTCTCACATTTTGTAGTCACGAGTGTCTTCTTTCAGACAAACTAACTTTTATTTGGTTAAGGTGTCATTTAGTACCTTTATATTCCCTTTAAGCGAGTAGAAGTTGGACTCTCTCGCCTATCTCTCCCATGTTAATTTGGGCGACTTCTTCCTCTTCATTTCGAATAAATCATAAGTTTTCAACCTGCTCTCATTTGGTCATTTTTCATCCGATTAAGAAAATGAGAACATGCTCGTGTTCCCCAAACCCTTGCCGTTCTAACGAGCCATTTCTTGAATCTGTATCTTCAACCGTTAAGTCGTGAGAGGCTCTTCTTTGAGGTGTGCGTCTCTCATTCAATCTCAATGCAATGTGGGTGCGTGACGTCACTTCAACTCGTCACCATGGCAACAATCTTTTGTCACTAGACGTCAAATTCTCACATTTTGTAGTCACGAGTGTCTTCTTTCAGACAAACTAACTTTTATTTGGCTAAGGTGTCATTTAGTACCTTTATTTTCACCTTAAGCAAGAGAAGTCGGACTAATTCGCCTGTCTTTTACATGTTAATTTCAGGCGCCTTGCTCTCTCCATTTCTGATAAATCATAAGTTTTCAATCTGCTCTCATTTGGTCATTTTTTATCCGTTTAAGAAAATGAGAACATGCTCGTGTTCCTCAAACCCTTGCCGTTGTAACGAGTCATTTCTTGAATCTGTATCTTCAACCGTTAAGTCGTGAGAGGTTTTTGTTGAAGGGGTGCTTCTCTCATGCAATCTCAATGGAATGTGGGGCGCGTGACGGCTCCAAGTCAAAAATGGATGTGCGCTCTTAAAGTGACAGTGACATATTTTTAGATTATGGTTAATTTACACATTTCTTGACCGATTCCAGTCATTTAAATTTTAAACTGTTCAGCTCATTTACATTTTTTTAAATACATTTTCAGGGACAGTGAGATACTTTTAGTTGATGTTGTTTATGGTTAACTTCCACATTTCTTGACCGATTCCAGTGGTTTAAATTTTAAACTGTTCAGCTCATTACCAAAGAGTCAGCAGTCCCATTCAAAATTTCCGCGGGAATTTTTCTAGTTTTTACTATATAATCTTCCACGATTTTTCTGCAAAAATGCGGCCCGTACCGTAGATCGCACCGGCACAAATGAGGTATCAAACGATGCGGCTCGATCGGACTCGCTGCGCTACTATTTTTCTAAGAATTCCCAGTTACCATGGCGACGCATCTTGAACCGTTAAGTCGTGAGAGGCTTGGTGCGTGACGTCTCTCTCCAACGTGTTAGTCCAATGCGTATGCGTCAATGTGCATGTTTCTTAAAGGGACAGTAAGATACTTTTAGTTTATGGTGATTATGGCTAACTTCCACATTTCTTGACCGATTTCAATCGTTTAAATTTTAAACTGTTCAGCTCATTTACATTTTTTAAAATACATTTTAAAAAATAACACATTATTATTATTATTTTTAATTTTTTCTATTAAATGTAATGGACTGCTATTTAAATACTGATTTTTTACAAGTGCTACTACTATACTACTACTACTATATCTACAAGTACTACATACAGTACAGTACATGCGTGTTTCCACCTTGCAAGAGTCAGCAGTCCCATTCAAAATTTCCACGGGAATTTTTCTAGTTTTCTTTTAAACTGATTAATTATCAAAATAAAACTATACTGTGGTGAACGCCATTATCCTGGTCAGGTGATCGTGATGACGTATCCCGTGCGTAAACGAAAGCCACCTTCGTTCATTTCAATTTACAGTCCAGGTTCTGGGCCGTCCACAAATTACATTTCCAGAGTTAACAATGTCAACGGTGACTTGACTGGTAATTTGAGCCTCTTGACGGTCCCCAACTTCGACTTGCTATGAGCTGGCCGGCTGAATGAGTTGGCCACTTTCATCTGGCTTTCGGCTGGATAGAAATATTTGGCAAGTCCTCCACGGCTGTAGTGCTTCTTTGTCCGCCACGGGACGCAATAATTCCTCGTGAGTGGCTTTGTTGTCATTAGCGGTCATGTCATATATGCATGCTTTACGCACGCGACACGTCACGATGATCACGTGGCTGTCCAAAATGGCCGAAACTGTACTTAATGCAAAAATATTCATAAAAAGTGCTATAAAATCATAATCGCTCAACATAAATTGACAACTTTTTCAAGGAAGAGTTGAAATGAACCATTTCACAGAATAGCTGGTTAGTTTTTCATGTCTTGTATTCCTTTAACACAGACGGAGGCACTGTGATGTCATTTGCAGTCAACAGCAAGTGGCAAAAGGGCCGCCGCCCCCTGAGATTTTATTTAAAGAAGTGGATTTTGCTGCTTAATCATATTCCATATACACAATGTAAATCAGAATGCCATGTTAAATCTAGTGGGGTGCATCAAACACATTATTGAAAATATTTTTGGGGCTTGACTTCCTCTTTCAAGAATTAAGGGGAGTGAGAATACAGGGTAAAATAAGTTTAGAGGATGATCACAATAGGGTATGGTTTCTTCATTAAACATGTGATAAAGGATCTCATTCGCAATGCAGGTAAAGTAAAGGACAACATTTAATTTCACGTTGTTACATGAAAAACCAAATGTTTGGAAAATATTAGAAGGACTTTGACAAGAAGAAGACCCAAAGTTTCAAGATCTGTGAATTCACTGCAAGTCAACCGGAAATGTTAATAAATTAACAGGATTCTCATTCAAATCAGCTTACCATTTTCAACGCCGCGGCCTGCAAACAAGAGAGACAAATGGCCATGTTATCCATTTAGAAAAAACAAACATATTCAAAATACTGTGATGTTAATATATGGCATGTTTTTATGAAATACTGGAGAGAGAAAAAAAAGCTTTTCCTGCATATAAAATATACAAGAATAGCTGTTTTGTGGATTTTCTTTCCTACAGCAAAGGTTTCAGATAGGGCTGGACAATGACGGAAAGAATAATAATCCAGATTATTTTTGATTGAGTTCAAATAACTACATATAAAAAAAAGATTATTTATCGATTTTAAAACTTTATATTATATATATATTACTACTAATACTCATCTACTCAAAACTTTGATCATAGCTTCAAAAACTCAGCTTTAAACGTGACTTTAAATCAAAGAAATTAAATTAGTAAGAAAGTAAAATAAGAATATACTAAAATAGCAATTGAAAAAAATACTGGGTGTTCCTGCGCGTTTTGGTCTCTTAGGGGCAGTTTGGTGCCGTGCATAAATAAGAACAGAAGAAAGTTGCAATTGAGTTCTATTAAATTACAGAGGTTCGCGGTTCACATATTGCGGATTCACTCTATCGTGGATTTTTATTTGGGTCTATTTGGGTCTATCCATGTGCATAGTCAGTTTCCCAATATAGGCAGATCGCTACGCAGCCTTTTTACGTCGCTGTATTATTCCTATGAGAACGTACGTTTGCACAGTGCATTCATGATTTCAAAACATACTAGTGCACAGTACGGCGGTAAGATGACGCTACTCTGGAGAATATAAAAGATTGGCTTTGTGTGGTTGTCCTTTGATTAACTGTCTGTTTCACTTTACATGATGTTTAGCATTGCTATTGCTAGCTTGATTTTGTGAAGAATTAGGCTGTTTTATAGGGAGATATCAACTTTATTAATTTTTTTCCGGGGGTCCGGACAGGTTTTATAAATTAATTAAACTGTCCCGTTTTTTGTTGTGCGGCAAATAGGAGGTGGAGTGCACTGCAATCGTGGCTGGCAGACTGGTTACTGGCTTTGACAGTGGCCCAGCACTGAGTGGCAAATGTTGAGCTGCCGCACCGGAGGCGATGGGTACGAACCCCGCTCGAAGTAAAAAATATATATATATTTTTAAAGATTGCAAAGCAAAAAATGTAAGACTTCAAAAGAGAGCAATGTTTTTTTTGTTTTATTTTCTACCCATACACAGGAGGCATATGTTAAAATAGTTTGAATGTATGGCATCTTGGAGTAAACTGAGTATCATTTAAGTATCTCGAGGTCGGGCTGATTGGCCTCTTTTTTTGGAAATGAAAATATGGTCACCCTAGGAATACGTTGTACACTCACCTGCCGACACACAAATTTGCAATTGGTGTGTGCTTCTAAATTTGCGACTGCCTGCCTACCTAAACCTAGAGCTCACTGCACGTCACTGTTTATCATAGACTAACAAACACAATGACACTGCTTGTGGCTATGCTCATTCATCCAGATCAAGTCGGTCTCAGTCGCTACTGTAGTAGTACGTGTTGAAAAAGTGGTGTGTAGCTAATGGTGGGTGATATTTTTAATCATTGCTTTTAAGGGGTGTGAATTGCCTAGTACCTTGCGATTCGATCTGTATCACGATTCAATTCGATAACTATTATTCCCGATACGAATCTATAAGTGAATTATTGCGTAGTTTTTTTTAAACTAAAATTTAGAAAATACTAATCAGTACATGTACACTGTAAGATTTGCATAAAAATGTACTTCAAGCTTATAACTGTGAGCCACTGTATTTAACAAACGGGTTGCAATCTGTTTCATGTTTGAACAGCATTGAAATAAAATTTTAATTAATGTAACATTCTTCCTGCCCTGCGATTGGCTGGCAACCAGTTCAGGGCGTACCCCGCCTACTGCCCGATGCCAGCTGGGATAGGCTCCAGCGCCCCCCGCGACCCTTGTGAGGACAAGCGGTTAAGAAAAGGGATGGATGGATGAATAACATTCTTCCATGATTAAAGTGTGAACCCTAACCCTAAGTAAGACGCTTTGTTGAATATTTCCATTAAAAAAATAATGTTTAAAAATCGATTTGGCTGCATATTGAATCAATACGAGAATTGTGGCTTGTAATATTTTGATATATTGCCAAAACGATTTTTTTTAACACCCCTATGGCTTTTTATTTTTGGTTCTTGACTTAACATGAAAATGGGTAGTTAGTGGCACTAAAAAAAGTTTGGGGACTGCTGCCTTTGCTTAAAAAATAGTCTGTGTGTAATGTGCATGATAATCATTCGAATATAACTGCTAAGTAGCTTTTAGATTTTTTTGGATCAATTTATTCTTTGAAGCATTAATTTCATTGGCACAATTAAATTGCCATGTGAGGTTAGTATACAGTCATTGCCATGAATGAAATAGAAGATATACTGCGGTAACGGAGTCCCACGATAATGTAATAACAAAAGGTTAAAAATATGGAAATTCTACAAATTGTTCTGGAAGTGACAGCCCTGCATATTGTATTGTGACCCCTGTATCGTGTTCGTGATACGTGTTGTATTGTTAGGTTGTTGGCAATTCCCAGCCCTAGTATACCCCATGATGGGAGATATATCGTATTTTCCAGATTAAATCCCTCTGGAGTACAAGTCGCACTAGGCCAAAAATGCGTAATTCGGTAGAAGAAGAAAAACATACATAAATCTCATTTAGTCGAGTATTAGTCGTATTATGTACCGTATTTTCACTGCCAAAATGCCCACTTAAAAGTCTTTCATTTTCTCAAAAATCAAAAGTGCGCCGAATACGAATTGTTGTGCGACTTTGGTAAGCGCTGATCCGCTTGACTGACTGTGTGGGAGCATTTCCGTGGACACATTGCTTATATACAGGAAATGTGGCCCTGGTTGGGGACTGGCAGTCTGGCAGGCATGATGAGAACCCGAAAAACTCAACTGAAAAATGACGTCTTGGTACTTTCGCTTTAAGAAACTGACACTTACGGTGATTAGACTGGGAGGCAGCGCCAAGAGAGTTGTGCCACAAATTGTGAATAGATTGTGCATGCTTGGGCTTTACGTGTTTGCTTGCACTGTTGTTCGAGGTTTCACAAAACCCGGCATAATTTCTGAGGAGCCGCACAGTAACAAGACTCTGAGAATGATGAGAGGGAACCTCGCGTGTTTGATGGAGGACTTGCCCAGCTTTTCATTTCAGATGAATTGTTAAATACTTCAAGTACAACAAACTCACTGTTTACATTGTTAATACTTCAATAAAGTACAACCGAACTCAGTTTTGCTAGCGTATATTTTAGCGTGAAAGCATGCTAGCGTATGTATTAACTTACTTGTGCCCAAAATCACAGTGGGCCTTATGAATGTGTTAAATACAGAAATACAAACCATAACTGAGACTGCACCTTTTAATACCTTATGGTCCTGAAAATACGTTATTACAGTACATAGAATATTATATAGTATCAGAGCCATATAGTATGTCTAGAGTGCTCTCTAAATTATATCCCCCCCGGTGTATTTTTTTTCATGTACAAGTATAAGTCGCTCCAGAGTATAAGTCGCAGGAACAGCAAACCTATGAAAAAAAAAGTGGGACTTATCGTAGGGAAAATACGGTATATATGGGATGTATCAGCCATTCCCACACCATGTTAATACTTGAGTGGGCCGCCCAAGTAAACTGACCGCCGCCCAAGAAGTTTTCAAATTTTGCTGTGCCAACGCGCATTTCTGATTGGTGGGCTGATTCCCGCTTGTTGCTAGCTGGCTGCTGCCTTGTATTAAGGTACAGCGGCGGACGGAGGGGATAAGGCAGACGAGAGTTGCAGCTGTATGTATTTGAATGTGGAGATGGAACGGGAAAGTGAATAAAAAGAGAAACTAAAACGCAAAATTGCAGTGTGACCTCCTGTCGTCTTCTGTACTTCATTGCGTCTACCCCGTTTGGACCCCCTCCTTTTTGGCGTCGTGCAGCCACCGGGCGCTATTCGCGGAGACGACTCGAACACCGGCTGAGACCGAGCAGGAATGGAAAACAAAATACTGCCTGTATTTGCATTGTGCAAAACAACATCGGTTTAGCGAAGAAACTCCGGAAAATGGCATCAGCACAGAGATAATGCTTACGAGGCACAATTTAAACTGCAAGCTATCAGTTACGCGGTTGTACATGGGAATAGAGCAGCTACAAGATAATCCCACATCAATGAATCCATGGTTCGGAAGGGGAAGAAGCAAGAAAAGTTGGGGCTTGCCATCATTCCGGGAGGATTAACGAAGGAACTCCAACTGGTCGTTGAAACTGGGCTTTGAAAGTAAAGATGCAAGAAGCATGGGAGCAATCAATGAGAAAAGGCCAACATGCTCCATCAAAACAAACTGAGAGGCAGCGCCGGCTGGACAAGGTACACCACGGTATGTGAATGGATTGTGGACGTCTGGGTTAAAGTGTCTGAAGAGCTGCACGGCAACGAATAACGCGAGTACATTTTTTAAATAGTTGAATTATTAAGTACAACCGGAATCACCGTTTTGCTCCAGTTGCCTTTTTAAAACACATGGTAGAATGTTTGCTAGCGTATGTTTGAGCACACATGCTACCGTTTTATTTTAGCACGCATGCGCACGCAATATTATGGTGCGCTCGTTTCGGAGCTGCAGTTACCTACAGCTAGCTAGCCACCAGTACCTGTGTGCGTGTGAGTACTAGTCTGCAAGAGTCCAGGTGAACTAGCTATATTTGAACAACAGAGTTATTTTATATACCATATGACATATTGAATGCTAAGTGAATTGGAAAAAACAAGGCAAACTGTCTAGCTAGCGAACTTCGTTGATGGTTTTCAGGTCAAAACTGACCTGCGGAATTGCCTGGAGGGGGAGCACCTGGCTGCGTGTCTCAGAATATCGATAAATGGACCAGCACTACAGGACTTCCCCTACCAGGAGGCTATGGAGCTTTTCCTTAAAAAGCCTCGAAAGATTCATTGTGAAAATAGGCTGTGCAGTCTCTGCAAATAAGACCAGTCACTAGGCATCACTGTTGCTCTCTCTAGTATTCTCTGTAAAGCATCAGTCTCTCCCTGTTCTGAATAACATTCCCAGAAAGCCATGTTTTTCATTGTTTTGCTTTCTTCTGTGTAAGGTTAGGTAATTTCGGTCAGAATTATCCCATAATATTTTCTCTTTAACCACCGCAAAGCACTTTGTGCACTTTATGCTCACAGTTTGTGCGTTGGGATTGTGTATTCACGTCCATCTGTCCCGATACATTTTTTTCCGCTTATAATCCGATATGACAGCTTTATTTTATTTGTATTGCTATTTTAATATAAAATAAGTGCAAAAAATATGGAGTCACTGAGTAATGTGACAACAACATTTTTACTCAGAAAATTCACTATAATGCAGGATAAGAAGTGCAAAATGGCACACATTTTTTTCCGGAAATTTTACACACACCCCATCAAAGGAGTCCACCCACTCAAGTAGATTTCAAATCTGTGGGAAACACTGTATTAGGGCTGGGCAATAAATCGAATTAATTCAATACGTTGTCATTTTAAAAATCGAATAATTGAAAATTTGTTACATCGTTAAATCGAGTTGTGTCTTCTGGATTATTAAAAGCTGTTGCTCTTATGTTCTGTTACATCCAAATGTTTTTGTGAGTTGTAATTTTGCACAAGTGGCAGAATGCTGGATGGGTGGTTTACAAGACATGTTTACAATTGCTATCAACTACCTTAATTCTGGCATTTAAGCACAAACTATGAATGTTACGTTTATCTTAAAACTGATTTAAAATCAGTATACATTATTGATGTCTGAACATTTTGCACAGAAATTATTTTTGAATAAATGAAACCTTGAAATAAATGCTTGTAGGGTTAGATTAAAACCGATTACAATCATAATAGTCCTGAATGGCTGAAAAAAATTGAGATTTTATTTTTTGGCCATATCGCCCAGCCCTACACTGTATATATACATACTTACTCTCAGGAGGCCATGGTTTAGGCGTCCATTCTTTCTTGGGCCGGGCATTCATTTGAGAAATGCGATCATTGTATCTGGCAGCGTCAGTAGACAGAGTATTGAAAGCCTGAGGAGAGAAAATACACAGTGTAAATATAACAACCATTTTACAAGATGTGGATTTTACTACCACAAAATTAACACATCTCAAGCGTGGAGAGTTTTATTGATTTTATATTGTAAAACGAACCCCACCTAAAAGAACAGGCTAAAATATTGATTAACGGAATTGATATCTCACGAGTTCCTCATATAAAATTTTTGGGTGTTGTTGTGGGTGATTGTCTCAATTGGAAAAACCATGTCAATCTAGTAACCACAAGATCAATAAAAATGCTTGTTATTTTGAAAAGGGTATACCCCTGGTCCATCCATCCGCCCATGTAACACACATGTATTAGGGGTGGGCGATATGACAATATTAAATAGAAGAAATGCGGGGCTCACAATCTGTCATTTCTGTGAACTCGTCTGATCGCGACGCAAATCATTTCAGCACAATTTGACCGTCTACTCATTTTCTGCCAATGATTGAAGGACAGCGATGCATCTGCTGCCCCTCAGCCACTGTCTCGGGAGTGCGTGGCCTATTAAGGCCAATCAGTGGTCAACTGTAGTGCCCACACATTTCGCCCCAGCCCCGCGTCTTCCCCCCCAAAAAACAAGTGGTGTCGTGGTGAATGAGGCTGAAAGCGAGTTTGTTCCGAAGAGAAATTCATCGTCCATTATATGGAACTGTTTTGGCTTCACGCCAGATAACAAAGACCAGGGGCCTCATTTATAAAGCTTGCGTACGATCAAAATTAGGCCAAATCTTTGCGTCCGAACATTTCTATGCCAAAGTTGGTATTTATAGAAAACAAACTGAACGTGAAACTTTACGCGCCGCCACGTCAAGTCCGGACCTACAGTACGCAATCCGCACATTCTGGAGACATGGGAAAACAGTGACATAAACAGCTTTGTGGTGCATTCCGATTCCTCAAACGCCATGTATGCTGGATGTTATGGGTCACATTAATGTTTGCTTTGCTCCAGACTTGCTCCGATGACAAGTACACCGCTGAGCAGAAAGCACACGAATGAACTTAATTTAACATTTTAAACGCTCGTCTTCTCCCATTGATCACCTATCTTGAAAAAGCTTCATGCAATAAATCATATTAATGACAACTTATGTGGACAAAAACTGCACACATTATCATTGCGTCGCGCAACAATTTAAGCGCTATACAGTAATTTAACCAGCTCGGTGGCACAAATGTCATTGCAGTATAAAAGGCTAAATAAAACTATATTGACAAAAGACCATACGGATAAAAATTAGCTAGAATACAGTCAGGTACAAGCATCTTTGCTATGGAGCTTGACGCTTTGTCCTGCAAAAAGATAAATAAATAAAGGAAAGAAATGCGTCAAAGTCTGTCAAAAGCGTTCACAATGCAGTCCTCACAGCCGTGGTGATGTTCGATGAAGCTCTATAAGAAACACATTGGGAATAATAATAGATACTAATAATAATAACAATAATGAGGCGGCCTATTGATAACCTAATTTTTGCCTCTGCTGTGACAACTCAATTTCCCTATAGTGCATTAAGTAAAGACAATAAGATTGGTGAAATTATTTCTTTATTCTCACCTTTGTATACCAAATTATTATTATTGTATTTTTCTTTATTTTCTTTTGCAGCTGTGCGCCTTGCGGCCAATAATCGCGGCCTACAGTGACTCGACCTCTGCAATGAGTTTCATAATGTATGTACATCTTTGTATTTAAAAAAAAATTTTTTTCATTATTATTCACACAAAAAATTCAATGTAGCCTACTTACATCATGGTGAAGTTAGCCTTCTTTCTTGCCGCCATCCATTGTTTTGATTTGATGATCGACGTGCTGCTTATGAATACGCATACCCATTAATGACTAGATTTGCATTTCCTAATATGGGGGAAATAGGCAGACAGCGTTGAATCAGCTGCGCACACCGGTTGAGACGTGTGGCACTTATAAAAGGAAATTGCGTGCAGGTGTGCGTATGTGTGTCTACGCATGGTTTTATAAATCTCAATTTTTTTCTGCGTACGTGAAGTTTGGATTTCTTTTGTAAGTACTTTTGTACGCAGGCGCGCTCACGCAGTTTTATAAATGAGGCCCCAGGCATAAATCATATGCAAAGTGTGCAAGGAGCGCATGAAGACAAGTTACAGCAACACTACGAACGTGTTCAGCCACCTGATACAACAGCGCACTCAATGAGAGCCAAATGGTGAAGCCAAAAACTCCAAGTTGCAACTTATGCCATTTTAATCGAACTAGTGCTGACACAAGTCTAACTAGTGACACATACAAGCATGCATGTAGTGCCAAACTTGCAGCTAGTCAGCTTTTTTATGCACTAGTTGCCCACTGGACCAAACAAGTAATGCTAAAAGTCTTACTAGTAAACTAGTAAGGCACAAAAGCTCTAACATGTTTACTAGTTGACCGTGAATTATTCTAACATGTTAACTAGTTACCTCTGATTTCCTGCACTAGCTTACTAGTAAGAGCTGAAATACCTCCGTGTTAACTAGTGAATGACAAAACATTGACATGTTAACTAGTGAAAGCCTCTTAAAGTCTACATGTTGAACTAGTGACACTCAAACGTTTTTACTAGTGATGCCCAAAATACACTAGTGAGACATTTTGACTGAGCTAGTTCAACTAGTGAGGTCCAAAATGTTCACTAGTAGAACTAGTGGATGCCAACATGCTCACTAGTCAACTAGTTTTACAGTCTTTTGAAATTGCTAGGTAGCTATGATGCCCAAATGTTCACTAGTAGAACAAGTGAAAACCGAATTGCTCACTAGTGGCACTAGTTACTCTAAATGCTAATCAGGAGGCCGGACAATGCCATAAGTGGGTAACTCCTATTGCCTCTCTGATCAGAGCTCAACCCAGGAAACATTTAACCCTGTAAAGCCTGAATTTGAGCTTCCACAGTCATTTACTGCCCCTTGTATCGATTCAAAATCAATACAGTACAGTCACTTTCCACTTTATATGCTATACTAAATAGAAAGGAATCCAGTGCAACAGTTCTGAAATAAATTCTCCCTTCTTGAGGATTTTGAATTGTTCATCCTGGGTAATGTAATATAAGAACACGTCTGGACGAGTAAGCGTTCAAAGTGCTTGTCGGCAAGCACTTTGTATATTTATTACTTAAAGTGTCCACTAGAGGGGAGTTTGAGCTTGATATCAAGTATGTCAACATGCACACAAGGATGTCATGCACACCGAGCTTTATATCCGTGACATCAGCCCAGCGTGCCCACTAGTAGGCTCGTAGACACATTACGCTCACATGTTAACAAGTAAGCTTACATTGCGCTCACGTTAACAAGTAAGCTTACATTGCGCTCACGTTAACAAGTAAGCTTACATTGCGCTCACATGTTAACAAGTAAGCTTACATTGCGCTCACATGTTAACAAGTAAGCTTACATGTTAGCAAGTATGCTTACATTGAGCTTACATGTTAACAAGTATGCTTACATGTTAACAAGTAAGCTTACATTGAGCTTACATGTTAACAAGTAAGCTTACATTGAGCTTACATGTTAACAAGTAAGCTTACATTGAGTTTACATGTTAACAAGTAAGCTTACATTGAGTTTACATGTTAACAAGTAAGCTTACATTGAGCTTACATGTTAACAAGTAAGCCCAAAAATGACTGCTACATCACTAGTTTGAGTCTCTTCTGACACCACTATAGTGTCCATTTTTGAGCCCACTGGTCACTCTCTGTCTATGCACTGTATATTGCACTGTATCTATACAGTGCAAAAGTACGTATCCAGTTATTTAAAAATAAAACAAGCAAACTGAAAACAGCCACAATGCTTATTGAGTTTAGTGTTGGGGCGAGATGAATTAAGCATGTGTTGTTTGTTTTTTGTAAATACAGTTTATTTTCTTTAGAGTTATTGCGGTCCAGGCATTTAAGGGTTAAAGCTTCAAGACATCTAATTTGAATATAGACCAATCAGAGTTCTTGTCCCGCCTGCTTAATTTGCATGCAGTCCACTAGTGAACGTTTTGGCGTTTGAGTCGCATTAGAGATGTCTATGGTCTATTGTTGCATTTTGCATGTTGACGTGTAAGAGCCGAATTTCCACTGGTATCACCAGTTGCGTTTTTTCTTACCTTAGTGGTTCACTTGTAAGGTTTAAAATTCATTACTAGTTAACTAGGAAGGCATAGAATGTCCACTAGTTACACTAGTTAGGATCTTCCCAATCTTACTAGTTGACCAGCGAGATACAAAATTTGATCTAGTGAACTAGTAAATGCAAATATACCCACTTGTGGCACTAGTTGGGCTCGTTTTGACCTCATTTGTTAACTAGTGAATCACTTGGTTTCTCTCTTGCAAGCTCGATACATCCAAACTGAGTCACTAGTTAACTAGTGACACTGATGTTTATTTAACTAGTCAACTAGTGAAAGGTATTTTCTTTCACAAGTCAGACCAAGAAATTAACTTGTTCAAGATTTAACAGAACACTTTACCTTCTACTAGTAAACTAGTGAAAAGAAAATCTGTGTCACTAGTTTACTAGGTACTCACTCTGTACCCATATAGTTTACTTGTAGGAAAACACGTGTTTCCCTCGTTAACAAGTGGCATCATAATGAGCCCAACTTGTGTAACTAGTGGATATCTCTGCATTTGCACTTGTGAACGAGCTCCAATTCCTTAGGACAACTTGTTAACTAGTGTAAAACATGCAATTAAAGGGGGTGGGATAATGACAAAATCTGAATCTTGATTGGTGTATTTTAACTGCAGAGCCAATATGAATCCTGGATGCACGTCAGCCCGACCTCATCATTAATTTTTTGGGTGTAAGTAGTTTACTAGTGAGCATGTTGGGATCCACTAGTTCTTCTAGTGAACGTTTTGGACCTCACTAGTTGAACTAGTTCAGTCCAAATGAGTCACTAGTGTAACTAGTGGATATTTGGGGCATCACTAGTTAACTAATAAAACATTTGTGTGTCACTAGTTCAACATGTAGACTTCCAGAGCCATTCACTAGTTAACTTGTCAGTTTAGGTTTGTCTTTCACAAGTTAACTAGCGGGGTTTTCAGCTCTCACAACCTAACTAGTGCAAGGAAATCATAGGACACGTCACTAGTGAGAAGAATTCACGTTTGACTAATTAACGCGTTGCTGAAAATGAGCGACTAGTCAGAGTTTCTGTGCAACTAGTATGACAAAGTGCATAGCAAGTGTGGCTAATTGTCCAACTAGTGCCGACACAGACTGAACTAGTGAGAAACACTACTGTCTGATATCAAGGATATGGAATAAATGCTTAAAGGGCTTGCCATAGGCAACAGCTCATGCATGCATGCCCCTCCAACACAGCAGAGAGTCACAGAAGCGTTCACCAAAATCCCGCCGTTGACATTGGATCCGCGTTACAAGCTGCCAAGTCGTAAGTTGTCCCCCCGCAACACCGCCATTCCTTGCGACCTCTGGTCCAGTTGTAAGTCATATTGTAGCGTTTGTGAAATGATCATGCTAATCACGCAAGAAAACAAAACACTAACGTTAGCACACAGAAAAAGTCTGTGTTGCATTCACGGCCCGTCAAGACCATGGAAAACTACATAACCAGCCACCCACCCACAATGGTTGCTACAAATTGTGATCTTTACTTATAAAAAAGGTGCTTTTTACTTAACCACCACCAGCAGTTTTTTTCAACTTTGTTTACGTGCTGCTTTTTTTTTAAGACTATGAATAGCAGCCAAATTGTGTGCAAAAGATTCGCTACTTTGATTAGACTACTTGAAAACAGAAATGTGACTTTTGTTATTGTTTTATTAAGGCTTTATGATTTACATTTTTCTTTACGAAAGGTGTTTATTACATGATCATTTTCACAAATAAGTGCATTTATTCAATACATCTCTTTATTTCATGTGTAATTTAATTTGTATTTCTTATAAATAAAAAATCGTGATAAAATCGAAATGGTGAATTTATTTTTTATTTTGTCATGTATTTTTATTGGTATTTTGGAAAATGTAGAGTGCTACATTCAATATTTAAAACTTACATTTGACAACATTGGCACTTACACAAACATATGAACAAAAAACAGGTTGACTTTAAAAAACAAACAAACAAAAAACAGTAAAAACACACACACTACCACCCTCCCCCCACGAGAAAGAAGACCAATCAATCGTCCGAAGACTGTATTCACTTGACTTTCAATTGTACCTGTGTTATTAAGATATAGCCATTCTGACACCATAGGGGTGTGAATTGCGTAGTACCTGGCGATTTGATCCATATCACGATTCATAGGTCACAATTCGATTCGATGCCGATTAATCCCGATACAAATCTATAAATTGATTATTGCTGAATTTTTTTTCTTTCTTTTCTTTTTTACTCAAATTTAGAAAATACTAATTAGTAAACTTGTACATGTACACTTTAAGATTTTTATGAAAATGTATTTATCTGAAACTTCAGGCTTATAACTGGGCTACTGTATTTAACAAACAGGTTTCAGTCTGTTTCATGTTTGGACAGCTCTGAAATAAAATATTAAGGCTTAATGTTCCATTAATAGAACATTCTTCCATGCTTAAAGTGTGAACCCTAACCCTAAGTAAGACATTTTGTTGAATATTTCCATCAAAAATTGAAGTTTAAAAATCGATTCAGCCGCATATAGAATAGATTTGAGAATTGTGCACTGTAAGATCGCGATATTTTGCCGGATCGATTTTTTTTAACACCTCTTCCACACCATTTTAATACTTGGGCGGGGCGCCCAAGTAAACTGGCCGCCGCCTTAGAAGTTTTCATGAAAATGTTCCGTATTTTAAAACTATAAGACGCACTTAAAATTTGTCTTATGTTTGCACCGAGTTCCAGAGACTTTTTCCTTCCAGCCAAGCTTCAGGGCAAATGTTGCTGCGTCAACGCACGTTTCTGATTGGTGGTCTGGTTCACGCTCGTTCTTGGTTGTGTGCTGGCCTGTGTTGGGACTGCAGGGGGACGGGGGTGGAGGCGGCAAAGGCAGAAGAGAGTTGTGCTGTATGTATTCGAATGTGGAGATGGACCAAGAAAGTGAATAAAAAGGGATAAAATGAAACGCCAGACTGCAGTGTGACCTGTCTCCTGTAGTTCATTTTGTTTACCCTGATTGGACCCCACCCATTTGGCGATGTGTAGCAACCGGGCGCTATCCGCGGAGATGAACTCCAGCAGAACTCCGTAAATGGCATCAGCTTAAAGTCGAAACATGCTTACAAGGTACAATTTAAACTGCAATCTATATTTTACGCGGTTGTACATGGCAATAGAGCAGCCGCGAGATAATTCCACATCAATAAATCCATGGTTCGGAAGGTGAGGAAGCAAGAAAACGTTGGGGCTTGCCATCATTCCAGGAGGATCCAATCGCTGGACATTGAACCTTTGCTTTCCAAGTAAATTTGCAAGAAGCATTGGAGCGAGCCACCAAAACAAACTGGGAGGCCACACCGGCCGCGCCGCGGTGTGTGAATGGATTGTGAACGCCTGTTAAACTGCACGGCAACGAATAATGTGAGTACCGTGAGTTAAATAGTTGAATTATAAAGTACAACTGAACTCACTATTTTACTCCAGTTGCCATTTTAAAACACATGGTAGAATGCTTGCTACCGTATTTTAGCATACATGCTACCGTTTGTTTTTAGCGCCAAGTATGGTACGGTGCGCTCGTTGCAGCTGCAGTTAATAGCTCTGCATGCGTGCGTGCGTGTATCTGAAAAAACAAGGCAAACTGTCAATCCAAGATATGAAGTGTAAAATGACAATATTTTTTTTCAAAAATCTACTCAAGTAAATGTAACGGAGTAAAAGTAACTTGTTACTACCCACCTCTGTAAGTCATCCATACAAACTGGCATTAAGACACTTTTTGCATTCTGCATTTTTTTGGTCAGCAGATAATGTTGAACATTTCTGATCTAAAACTATTTCACATAAAATTTTCTCTCATCTTTTTGATGAAAAACAACTTTACACACACAATTGCATTTATCAACAAGTGGGTACTATGGCTCCATGATATGATCTTGTAAATTAGTCAGCATTAGTTAGCGGTCAGAATGGATTAACATTATTGTTGGAACGTTATAGCCGTTGGGTTAATGTTACGGTATAACTATAATTTACTTCTTTTTTTTTTTTTAGTTACTTTTCACCATGAATCCAGTCTGTCCCATGTGTTTGTGCATGTTGCACTCGCTAGCTGCAGATTTGTAAGGGGCAGAGTCACATGAGAAATGACAAATTCATATAATTTTCGTCTCGTTTTTGTTCATGAACTAAAATGTTCATAGATTTGAATCCAGTTCGAAGTACAATTACAACAATGCAAGTGAAGTACAATTTGTCTCGTCTTCATTAGTCGATTTATTCCCAATTATTGTTTATTAATGAGGGTTTTAGTCTAGTCAAGTCAAATCTAGTTTTAGTCCAGTGAAAAATGTGTGTTGACGAAATAATTTTTGTTTATTTTTCATTGACAAAATTAACACTAGATGTCACACTATATTATATGATTCTATACTGTATGTAAAAATGGTGCAGAAAAATGGTGCAGACGCGCGATTTTCCGGGCTGTACCAATAAAAATGTCCCTGAATCTCCGCACACTATTCACCTCTTTCTGAACACTTCAAACAAGTGCACCACCATTTGTCTCTCTCTCTTGTCACAAAACATTGTCTTCGTCGTCAGTGAGTTTGTCAGACATGTTATCGTGAATTTTCAAAGTTATAATTACGGTGGAACACGCGCGTCTGTCTTTGTGATGCAAATGTATCACTCTTTTGAACAGAAAGTGTTTTTAAGAAAAACGTTTCATTTCCGTGATCCCAGCCAACTAGCCGGATTACTTTCGTCACGACCAAAACCCGACCAGATCTTGGGTCAAAGCAACGCTGTCAGCGGTAAGTCAGTGCTAATTGCACGCCACTGTCGGTACATACAGATTAATGTCCAAAACCCGAATTAACGCTTTAAGAAGACGGGGGTTCCCCATGGCTCTGAACTCTCTGACAAATCCCCCCTGCCACCGCCCAGTATACCTCCAACACACCATTGTGCAATAGACATATTACAGGCCAGAATGATGTGCTTTTTTTTTTTATGTTTTAATATTCGATATTATAAAACTCTATCGTTTAATTTTTCTATTTTGCATATATGCTGCACTGAAAGGAGATATTTAAATCTCACTGTACATCTATTTGTATAATGACAGATGCTATCTACCTTTTTACACTTATGTGATAGTTTAATTTTAAATTAAAGGTAATATGAATGTTATTGTTCCACAATTTTTACCGTGGATAACATATTTTTCTACTTGTATTGCCATTAAGAATGTTAAAATGTTACTATAACATAGGCTATTGGGGAAAAAAAAAATTCTGAGTGTGAAATTGGAAATCCCCAAAAATTTAGGTCGGCTGCCCATAATGGGTTGTATTCGACCTTAGATAACACTGTATATCAGATTGTAAATAAAATAATTCATGTTGAAAACAAAACAAAAACAGAAAGAGGGAATCCTACAACTCACATAGGCTGCAGCACCAACAACAGCTGCGCCACACGCCACAGCGTAAGCTATTTTTTCCCCAGATCCGCCAGGTGTTGATGACATTTGCCTCTGTTGCAAACCTGGAAAAACAAAAGACACAAAATCTAAATTAATAAAAAAATTGACAAAAGTCTGCTGTGCTACCATAGAAGACTGCTTATCCACCAAGTCACATATGGGCTTACTGCAAATCTTGTTAACAGCTACTAAACTAAACTAACAGTCACAAATGATAGTGATTGGAGATCACCTGTATGAGAAACAGCTCCAGCACTATTTTTTCTTAATTATTAACTGACTTAAATCTTACATAAATTCACAGTACAAAAATCTCATTAAATTGTATTATGTACAAAAAAAAGCATCATCAAAACAAAACATGCATGCACCTAGGTTCAAATGATTTTGTTCTATTTCTATTAGGTATAAATGCATTATCTTGCTACAACAGCCTTACTGAACACGAGACGATCCATTATCGAATGCCCTACTGAACACTTCAATAACCGAATAATTGAGGCTGCTCGATTATGGGAAAAAAATTATAATCACGATTATTTTAGTAAAAATTGAAATCCTGATTATTCAAGAGATAATTTTTTGGTACAAAACAAGAAAATGTTTAAACATTTAAAAATATTAAGACAAATAAAACTATTTGAAACACTATAGTTATGTAAGGTCCTTTTGAACCAAACAAGATTTATTAAATTAGTCATTTTAAAATAAAAAGGTGCAAATGTATAAATTTAAACAACTCAAAATTAGTATTAAAAATTAGTGATGCACGATGATAATGCTATTTTTGACCGATAAACCACTAATTTAGAAAGTGCCAATGTCGATAACCGATAAGTATGCCGATAATTGTTTGCAAAATTAACTTGAATACAAATATACTTTCAAGTCCTACTACAAGTCTAACATGTAAAAATTCACTGTAAGATTGTGTAAAGCACCATAAAGCTGAATTTTATTGGTATTTCTGCTTCAAATACAACCGGTTACTCATTTTGAGGTTTGCCAAAAGTCATGTTTTAAAAATGCAACAAAAAACTGGGAGGGTAACATTTTGGGGAGACACTGCCGCGTCGCCATGATGCATCTTCTGTGAACACAAAGTCGCGTGCATTATGACGTCACAAATATGTGACACTATCATAGGAGAGGGGAGGTTGGGCACAACTCAACAGATGGACCAACGTGGCTATCGGCTGATTTCTTTGTTATCTGGTTTATCTGTGTGATGTTAAAGTGGTTGATAATTGCTGATAATTATCAACAGATTTCTGTATTATCTGGTTTATCTGTTTGACGTCAAATTGGTCGATAATTGCCGCTAATAATCGGCCACCGATTTTATCGTGCATCCCAATTAAAAATATTTTATTTTTGTTTACAATTACGTCGATTTTGTAATTGTGCAGTGTAATAACTGAAATTGTAATTGAGTTTTGATTAATTACACAGCCCAACAAATTATTCACTAATTAAAGTGCCTTTGTCTTTTCATAATTTAAGAATAAACCAACTAAAATGCTGCCATTTCATGCAGAGCACAGTTAATTTGTTGCTTCTGCATGGGCAAAAAAATTAATAGAAGTTATTATCCAGCCAACGAATAGACTCTTTATTGAGAGTATTTACAGTTAATTTTAAGTATTAAATTGTAATTAGAATGCCACCAGCTCAAACTATTGTATACCCACAGGTTGACTATAATTGCTGCAGTTAAGTCCTGTGTACTACCACTCAGTTACTTAACAGATAATCTGCTCAAGTCTCAGGTTGCAAGGTTGATGAATATTATGGACAGTAGAGAGGATCCAGGTCACAACTTCACAAGATTAAGCCATGTTACGATCTGGTTTAGTGTGATCACAGAAATTGTGGAAAGTGGAGCGGTAAGGCACCTATTTCTGACACATTTGTCAGGACGGTGTTCTCATAGGCAGGTTGGGCTTATGAAATAGAGGCTACCAGAAAAAAATACCAAAACATAAATGCTAAAAAAGCAGTGTCCATAAAAAAAAAAAAAACGATTTAATGTCCTTCGGTTTTTGAGTCAAGCACTGACTCAAATCGGGTAACCTTGGTGCTACAGAATTACAAAACGTGCATTCTATACATAACTCCAGTCCACGGTCACGGTCACATACCACGTGACCCACCGTGGCAACCATTTCTATATTGCTGTGGTGAAGGTCATATTCAAACATACAAAAATCATACTTGACCGTTTACGTGACCTATTTGAACCATGCCAAAGCAGCCATATTATGATTGAAAATACAACACGCTATCTTGTTCGTTCCTAAACGCAAAGCAGTAATCAATGCTTGTTTTTAAACGTCTGAGTTTGCAATTAATATATCACTTCTATGGAATGAGTAACATCACAACGCGAATACTGGTATATAATATTCGAAAATGACCTTCGCGTTTCAATGTGGGAATTGCCATCGATGCAGAAGGCGCAAGAAAGGATTAATTACTCTGGAACAACGTGTGCTGGGGACACTCACTGAAAAAGCAACGGGGTCAATCCGTAGCGTTGACACACATTAAAAGTAAAACTGTCTTTTCAAGGTGGGAATTGCCATCGATGCAGTAGGTGCAAGACAGGATTAATTACTCTGGAACAACGTGTACTGGGGACACTCACTGAAAAAGCAACGCGGTCAATACGTAGCGTTGACACGCATTAAAAGTAAAACTGTCTTTTCAAAGTGGGAATTGCCATCGATGCAGTAGGTGCAAGACAGGATTAATTACTCTGGAACAATGTGTACTGGGGACACTCACTGAAAAAGCAACGCGGCCAATCCGTAGCGTTGACACGTATTATTTAAAAGTAAAACTGAGGTATGAAGACATCAAAACTGCTTTGTAGTAACTTGTTCAAATAGGCTCACCATCGCGAGGCATCTTGGAGGCTGCTCTCCTCGCTAAAGGTCCACACCTTCGCCAGGCTGCTCTGCAAGTGAACATCTCTGCGCTGCTTGAAGCGTACAATCGCGAGCTTAGCAAGTGCTGAACTCAGCTTTTGACAACTTGGTCTCGACTGGACTGGGTAGCGTGAGGCAGCGGTGCCCGCGGACATAAGTTCTTCTTCAAGTGTAGTTTATTTGGTGGTTGGCACCCCAACGTGAAGGGTGCATTACCGCTACCTATCGGATTGGAGTGTGAAGTGTAAGAAAGCAGTATGAAGGGAGAAAAAAAGCCTGATTGATTTGTATGGAGGTAAATATGGTGCAAAACTAACTTGTAAAAAATGTTTGTACCTGTAGAAAAAAGTCTAAATTTGTATCTGTAAAAGTCGTGATTTGTACCTGTAAAAAAATGGGTACCTGTAAAAAAAAAAATTGTATCTGTAAAAAAAATTGTACCTGTAAAAAAAAAATGTGTATGTGTAAAAAAAAATTAAATCTTTAAAAACAAATTTGTACCTGTACAAAAAAAAAATGTACCTGTACAAAAAAGTGTAAATTTGTATCTGTAAAAGTTGTGATTTATACTGTACCTTTAGAAATGACAACTTGTAGTCAAAGAAGTCGCCACTTGGAGTCACAAGTGTTTTTTCTGCTGCTGTCCAGTCATGTGAGTTTTGCACCAAATATCTCGCTACAAATGGCGCGTAAACTGGTGTGGCTACTCTGTTGTTTGGAATTTCGGATTTGTGCATATTAATGATAAAAACGTGGCGTCATTTGAGTTCAACCCACTGTCGTTCGCTCAACCAATGAGGTTGAGCTTTAGCCCGACCAAATCCTCCAGAGCCCGCCCTCTTCTTCTACGAGTACAAATCACGGTGCTCTACAAGTACGAATCAGTTTTGCACCATTTGTAGCGAGATATTTGGTGCAAAACTCACGTGACTGGACAGCAGCAGAAAAAACACTTGTGACTCCTAGTGGCGACTTCTTTGACTACAAGATGTCATTTCTACAGGTACAAATAACAACTTTTACAGATACAAATTTACACTTTTTTGTACAGGTACAATTTTTTTTGTACAGGTACAAATCATGACTTTTACAGGTACAAATTTGTTTTTACAGATACACATTTTTTTTACACATAAAAAACATTTTTTTACAGGTACACATTTTTTTTACAGGTACAAATCACGACTTTTACAGATACAAATTTAGACTTTTTTCTACAGGTACGATTTTTTTTTTACAAGTTAGTTTTGCACCATATTTACCTCCATAGATTTGTGCTTCACTCGAGGGTGTTCTCCACTATATAAGTCTGGGACTGCTCCGCGTTGATTTGCTCGGTGGGGCATGCTGTACAACACTTCGAGCTGATTGGATGAAGCAGAATCGTGTGCACGTCTACCTAACTTTTGTGACTATCTGATTTTTTTTTAGCAACTGTTTGAAACATTACACATCTACAACAATGACAAATATATGCAACATTATGGCTTGTGTTATAGCATAAAATTCTATGAGGAACCAGAAAAACAATGAAAATAAAATACACAATAAAATAAAATACAATTTAAAACAAAGGCTAGGGCTTTTCACATAACATGTATTTGTCAATTATACAAATAAGTTTGATAGCATTCATATTTTTCATCAGTCTAAGGCTCTTCTAAAAAGAAACAAACTAATTGTGAAAATAGCAGAAATTTTGTTTCACCTTCAAGTATTTACATTTGTGTAAAAAAAAATAAAAAATCCCAGGATAAGAATAGCGTTAATCAGATAGTCATCAATAGCATCTCTCAAAACACCAAAAGATACATCTTCTTGAGAAAATTCTCTTAATTGGAAAACTTTTGGATGAAGCCAGTCATGTATGTCAATCCACAATGTCTGTGACCACATACAATCAAAAAACAAATGTACAATAGCTCCTACTTCATCACAAAAAAATACATTTACTTGTTTCAATACCAAATCACTGTTGCACAAAGTCATTAGATGGATAAACCCCATTCATAACTTTAAAGTGTACTTCTTTGGCTTTGGGAATTATTGGAAATGTCAAATATTTAGTTCTTAATTGGCAGATAGTGTCTTTAGAAAAGGATTTAAAGATAGAATTTCTATAAGACAAAAGTGGATATAAAATATTGTTAAATAATGTTCTCAATACCTTGTTGGGAATTTTGGTTTCCTTAAAATGATAATTCCCAACCCAAAGAACTTGAAGATTGGGGATTGTTGGCGCAGGGCTACTTAAAATTTCTCGGATCAAACCCATAAATTACTTAGGGATGGCATTAGTTAGTGAGTAAAACATTTTGCGACAATCATATAGCTTATATTTGCAACAAAAAGTGTTATAAGAGAGAAAATCTCCCTGACTGTCAACCAAATTCAACACTGACCAAATGCCGTTTTTCAGTCAGACCTCATTAAACAGCAATTTGTATTTAATTGTGATGTATCTGTTGTTCCAAATTGGTGTATTGTGTGGGGTGAAGTTATGATTGTATAAAAGTTTCCAATGTAAAATAACTTGTTGGTGAAACTGTGATAATTTGACGGGGAGTTTTTGAACATTGAAATCACATTTGAGTAAAAATTCTATTCCACCAAGTTTCTCCCAAAAAATTTGGGGGATATGATACCAGAACAGCGGCACGGTTGGCTGACTGGTTAGCACGTCCGCCTCCCAGTGCAGAGGACGTGAGATCGAGTTCGGCCTTCCTGGGTGGAGTTTGCATGTTCTCCCCATGCTTGTGTGGGTTTTCTCCGGGTACTCCGGTTTCCTCCCACATTCCAAAGACACGCATGTCAGTTAAATTGAACAGTCCAAGTTGTCCATAGGTGTGATTGTGAGTGTGGATGGTTGTTCGTCTCTGTGTGCCCTGCAATTGGCTCGCAACCAGTCCAGGGTGTATCCCGCCTACTGCCCGAAGCCAGCTTGGATAGGCTCCAGTGCCCCCTGCAAACCTTGTGAGGACAAGCGGTTAAAAAAATGGATGGATGGATGATACCAGAACGAATTGTCATTTAGGAAAGATTTCAACCAATTGATTTTCAGGGTTCCATTTATAAATTAAAAGTCAATAGCTTGAAGGCCGCTGTCTTTGTATTCATTAGTTATTTCAGTTTTTTTATATAATGGATTTTTTTCCTCCATATATAATCAAAATTAATCAGGTTAATTTTCATAATGGCTTTATTTGGGATAACAATTGAATTTGCTGGGTACATCTCAAAATACTTTCCACCTTTGTCAGAAGGATACGACCCATAAAACTAATGTCTCTTAATAACCAAGAATGAAGTCTCATTTTGCAAGTATCAACTGTCTTCCATATATTTAGGTTTCCCCACCCGTAGGATATATATATATATATATATATATATATATATATATATATATATATATATGTCCCTAAATATTTCACAGAGGATTTTATGGGGATTTTGTGCACTGTTGTCAAATCACAATCGTGAATTGGCAATAATTAAAAAAAATTAAGGTTGAGTTTTAGGCCTGATGCTATCGAGAAAATGTCATTCCTTTCAATCACCTTGGGAACCTCAGCCAACTGTTTCATAAAAATAGTTGTCATACGCTAGCTGACTAATTAGTAGTGGATAACCAATTGCATTTAGTGGAGCAATATCAGAACTTCCAAGAAAAATTGAAAGCATCTCTGTAGCCATAATAAAAAGGAAGGGAGATATGGGACAACCTTGCCTCACCCCACGTTTGATTGTGATTCTGCCCAGATTTAGTCATAACTGTTTTAATTTCCTCATTTCCTCAGTAGAGCTTTGTTCTGCGGATATATCCTTGTGAGTGATATCGCTATCTCTGCCAGGTGTAGTCATGACTGAATAACTTCCTCTATTCCTCAAATGATCTTTGTTCTGTGTCTGGATAGTGTCCTTGAATGTTATCGTGCAGGTCCGGTTAACTTCCTAACTGTTTACTGGAAACTTTGTGGTACCGCCCTTCAAGATAGTATAAGAATGTTGTAAGACCTCTGTAACTTCGCACTTGTGAGATGCTACAGCCATTGTCTGTAACTCACTTGTGCCCGGAATATTCTGTTGAAATTGTTAGAAGGCTATCTTTGTCTTCCGCGTGTTCGTTGTTGTTCGGGTTGAGAGAATCCTGATTTTCTGAATACAGACAGGAGATCGGTGAACAGTTCCTTCGAAGGTTTTATTTTACAGAGTATTTCGGACACAAGCGAGCTCCCAGCAATGGTGGCATCCTCTCGCAAGTGTGTCTTTTCAGCGGACTCATATCATTCTTATACTATCTTGAAAAAGTATTACAACTCCACCTTTTCCCCCAAGCCCCTTTCTCCCCCCCTAGCCACCATATGTCCCCAGCCAAGACAGACTTTTACAGCATTCAATACACATTGACAGAGGGCCTTTTGATGTGGAAATATAGTAGGCCTCAGACCCGATGTCACCTAGCATAAGATAAGACTTCCAAAGGAATCATATTAACACATTTGCTTCAACCCCAGACAAATGGCCAATTGATGTGGAAACAGAGGAAGCTCCCCCAAACATCATTTAAACACTCACCCAGCTCTACTGAGACAATTAAAACATTTATGACTAAACTAAAACAGTTATAACTAAATCAAAACAGTTATAACTAAACTAAAACAGTTATAACTAAATCTGGGAAGAAGACTCTCAACAAAATAAAAGCTTTGAAGGAACTGAGACATTCTCACTACCTGAAATTAAACGAACACGTGGAGGAAAAAGCTTATCCTCTAACAATTAGTGACCCTGATGTGATTTCAGGTTGAGGTGTTGGTCAACAGACAGAACATCTGGCGCCAAAGTAATTAAAGGTAAGAGGACATTTATCCTCCTAGCTGATTTTCTGTCTGTTGACTACTCCGAGACCTGTTTTCATGTAATTTAATTTGTGACTAAATTGTATATGAGATCTAAGTGAATTGATATTACTAAATCTAAAATACAAGGTTGTTTTGTTCCATTATGGAATCTTAGAAACAAGAAATCCTAGTTTTGGGATTTTACTAAGACATTAAAAATACAAGGTTATTTCATTCTATTTTAGAATCTTAGAAACTGAAGTCCTTGTTAATGGGGTAACGTTACGAAGAAATAAGCGCATAAGAAATAACTGAGTAAAGAGAAATAAGACAAAGAAGCGAAATAAGAGGATAAGAAGTTTGAGTGGTTTTGATAAATTAGGGTTTGAGTGCTTTTGTTTGGTCCTAGTCAAGTACTTTTGAATTAAGAGGAATAGTTCGACCACTTCTGAGAAATTAAGGTTCGGACACTTTTGTTTGGGAATAAGCAAGTGTCTTTGAATAAGGAAAAAGAGAAGGCCTATGTGAAACTGTGGTACCACAAAAGACGTTAATGAAGTAACTAAGATAAAAAATAATAAATAATAATAATAAATAAATAAGGAAGTAAGTAAACAAATAAAAACAAAATGAAGGGAGAGTTTGATAGGGAAAGTGAATGGTTCGATTTGCGGCAAATACCAAACCATTCTGAATAAGTGTTGCTGAGGAATGCATGTGATTGTGGATGAGGAAGTGTTGCAAGAATGGATGGTTTCCTACAATGTCTTCAACTTCGTGTTCGGTGACAATTAATACGAGAAACGGAAAAAAACTTGTGTTAAAAGAACAGCGGCTCTAAAATTGGAAAAAAATAAAATAAATTAACAGGTTGTCTGCAAAAGGTAGAAAGGTGAGAGAGAATGCTAAGAAAGTTGTGGAAATGAAAGCAAGAGCAAGAATGATGGCGCTGCGGAACACGCAGCTAGAGGCCCTTCGAATGAGCAAGTGGAAAACAGGTTGTACATTGCTCAATTACAGAATCAAGTAGCAGAATTAAAGTGTCATGTCCAGAATCTTTCAGGTGTCCACCCTGACTCCGTTCTGGACCGAACCAGAGGTCCTGAAGACCCCGAAGAATCTTCCAAAGTTCCAGCTTTTCCTCCTCATCGACCTGTGACTCGTTCCCAAATCTTGCAGGCTCCCATGTTACCCAAATTGGCCCGTCCACTGGTAACTCTGCTATGTTTTACAAACCTTTCTCTCCCACTGATGTGAGTGTTTTGATGCAGAAACTTCCGATGCAATTTGGTGGTGCCAATTAGCGACTTTTCAATGTTTTTCACAGACTCTTTTGCATTCTTTTGTGTTTGCACCTAACTGTCCAGTCAATCTTTTGGGCAGAGATCTCCTCATCGCCACATGCCCTCTCATCAAATGCAGCCCTGATGGATTTATCCTGGAATTTCCGGATGCCAACACCTACTGCTGCTCTGCCTCCTCTGCCTCTAGTGCCACCTCCCAGTTCCCGCTTGTTGAACAATGCCCTGTGGCATGCGCCACTGCCGACATCTACTGGGCAAGAGTGGATATTGACTCCAGTGGTTGGCTCGAAGCTAAGCTCTCTGGTCACCTTGGGTTCGTAACCTCAGATCTTATGATATGGTAACTGATTGTATGCATTGCACTCTGTACTATGACGGATCAGGGGATGAGATCTATAGCGAGGCATTTCAGGAAATTGAAAACAACATATGGGAATTGAAAATGGGTGATTTGTTTGCAGGCAAACCAGGTGTCGCCTTTTCGGTGTCCCTGACTCCTGCACAACTCCCACATGTCTCCTTGATGATCTTGCTTCAGCACACAGCGAAGGATCTCGGTCCGTTTGTCCTGGCATGCACACAGGCCACTGATTGGCAAAATTCATTTCACTCTCAATTGCTCTATTCCCCGTCACTTGATGCTTATTGGATTTAGTCTAATACATTTTTACCCACTTCCTTTTTGGATCACCAGCTTCTGGATAGGCACCATGGACGTAAAACAACCGACAGCGATTTTGCTGGTTACCTTCTTGATTTCTTTCCCACATCGTTGTGGTCCATGGATCCCACTGATGTTGGTCTCTGTAACTTCTCACCTGTTGTGTTTCAGATGAAACCAGGACAAATATATGTTCCCCAAAACTCTGTAAAAGAGGCTGGGATGATTGGCATTTCGGAAACAATTGATGGTTTGCTCAAAGCAGGAGTGTTGTGTGAAATTCCCGGCTCTTATTATAACACGCCTATTTTACCCGTTGAGAAGAAAGATACTAGAAAGTTTCGCATGGTCCATGACCTGCGAGCGATTAATGCGGCCGTCTTAACTCCTATGTTGTCTGTCCCGAACCCTCACTTGACATTGTCCCAAATTACATCAACCCACACTCATTTCACTTGCATTGACCTGGCCAATGTTTTCTTTTGCATTCCACTCCATCCTTCAATGAAGCAATTTTTTGCTTTCACTTGGAATGGTGTTTGCTACTCCTACAATCGCCTGCCTCAAGGCTTTGTCGTTTCACCTGGACTCTTCAACGACTGTCTTCGCCAGTTGCTGTCTCCACTTGAACTGCCCCCTGGTGTTCTCCTGGTGCAGTATGTGGATGACCTCTTGCTGGTAGCTCCATCTGAAACTTCAGAAAACCAGTTAGTAAACATTTACACAGAATCTGCATATGCATCCATGACAGTTCATGTTGCATTAAAAGAATGGTAGCGGAATGATTTCTAAACTGTAACCAGTACACCCATTAAACATCAGGATGATATTCTTAAATTGCGAGATGCTTTAATGCTCCCAACAGCGGTGGCAGTAATAAAATGTAAAGGTCGCTCTCGAACTAATGATTTTGTATCAGCAGGAAACAAATCAGCAGACCGAGCAGCAAAAAAGGTTGCGGGGTACCGACCTACACTCCAACTAACTGTAAGTGAGTCTGAATGTGACAATCCACAGGAGGTGATAGTAGAAACAGTTAAGTTGTGGCAGGAAAAAGGAAGTCCAGAAGAAAAGAGTGTGTGGATGTCCAAAGGGGGACAAAAAGATGAAGCATATGGCGAAAAGAAGGTAAATGCATTCCATCTCAGAAACAATTGAAAAATCTAATTTCTGAAGCCCATGGAACATGCCATGTAGGTGTAGAAGAAAAACTGAGACGACTCCACTCCTGGTGGCATCCTTTCATGAGACAAATTGTTAAAAGTGAACTGCAGGACTGCAGTGTTTGCAGCAGGTATAACAGTATGCCTACATCTAAACCTCCCCAGGGCACTCATGATCCGGATGTGACTGCTCCTGGTCAGGTGGTTTCGGTGGATTTCACTGACATGATAAAACCAGTGTCAGGATACAGATATTTGCTGGTAATAGTGGACTACTTTTCAGGATGGCCAGAGGCATATCCCTGTAAAACAGAAACAGCAAATATCGTAGTAAAACATCTGATTAATCATGACATACCATCACATGGGTTTCCTAGAAAAATTAGATCAGACAACGGAACCCATTTCAAAAAACAAACATCTACAAGCAGTAGAAAAGGCATTGGGGCTAAAACACACATTTGGTTCAGTGCATCATCCCCAATCCCGAGGACTGTTTGAGCGAATGAATAGAAATATTAACTCTTTTACTGCCAAAGACGTTAAATGACGTTCTGCAAAAACCTACGGAGGAGCGCCAAAGACGTTAAAAGACGTCCTCCCATTTTTTTTTTTTTTTTTTTTTGAAACGGGTGCTCGGAAGGCTTGCGGAGCTCTCCTGAAAGTTTTAAGCAGGTTTTTTGAGCCTAATGACTATTTTTGGCCCCTAGAGGGCAGCGATGACTCTCTTTTGACAAGATCGGATGGGCGTCAGTAGAGGCGGAGCTAGAGCGTTGAGCAGGAGATCAGAATGGAAAACAAAGGAAAAATGGCGGCCGGTCGCGAGGAGCTAACGCCAGAGCCGTTTTTTTCAAAGACCAAAATCATCGCTAAAAAAGCACATTGTTGATGACGATGATCATCATCGATGATGAAGATGATGGTGACTCCGTGGTTGGAAAGCATTGACGCGGCAGTAGAAGACGTTAGATGGAGCTAGATGGAGGAGGGAACGGGCAATGGCGAGCGTTTGCAAGCAGCTCTACACTTACAAGACAAAAGGCATCGACCAACGCTAAAATAGTACATTGATGACGATGATGATGAAGGTGAATCCGAGCTTGACGGCGAAATTGGAACCGCTGACGCGGCGGCTATGACGGTGTCGTAACGCGGAGCGCAACCGAGCACGCACAGGCGGACGTTCGATCGGACGACGGAGAGTTCCCCGAGTCCAATGCATATTCATCGGAGGAAGTGTGTACAGTCTGCTACTTGCTTTTTATTCCCCGGAAAAAAAGGCCGTCAAGAAAGTGTAACGTTTGCACGCAAAACGGACCAATGTGAAAGTGAAAGTAAACTGTTGTGCGAGTCCTGGCGTCTCCTTGCACGCAGGAGAGCGTTACAAAAGGAAAAACTGTATTTGAAACATCCACATAATTGTAAGTAGTACCACAGTTGCACACATTTGTAAATAGTTTGCGAAATTGTTTTGTCAAATTGTTACACTGTTGAATGGAAATAAACGTATTTTGCAATCAAAAAACACTTTTTCATTGTTGGTGAAAGCGTTTTACAGAAGTAAAGCACTATTTAGGTGTTTGTGGCATCATTCATGGACAAAAAGAAGTGTACAATTCACTAGAGTGCATGAAATAACATCGTTTCACAAAAAGCTCTTTTTCTCCGTTTTTTGTTTCAAAAGAGAGAATTTCGGTGAAAGTAACCATTTTCTATTGTTGATTATTGAAGAACGGAATAAGGTAGAAACAAGCTGAGAGTCCAATCTTTCATTTGGTAGTATGTGTGTTTCCATAGTCCAAACACAACATTTTCTGTGGACCTTGAAAGATCACTCAAAATGCTTAAATCGGCTGGCACTGGCGACAACCCGTTTTTGAAAACGTCTGGCAGTCAAAGAGTTAAAGAAAAATTGTCTAAAGCACTGGCCTCATCAAATTTGAATTGGCTGCAAGCTCTTCCTGTTGCATTAATGAATGTGCGAATGTTACTGAACTCAACTAAGGGTTTGACCCCGTTTGAATGTCATACCAACAGACCATATCCGGCTCCAACTGCTCCATTGGAAGAGGCACACATTCCAGGGCCTCCAGAACTCAAACAACTAACATTTACTTTCTCCCAGCTAACAGAAAAACAACCAGATGCTCCTTCAGAAATAAATGATTGTGAATATGTATGGTTGAAAGTGATTAAACGAAAATGGTCTGAGCCCAGGTGGACAGGACCCCACAAGGTGACAGAGAGGACATCTTCTGCAGTTCGCCTGCACGGAAAAGGTGATACGTTGTATCACATCTCCTCCACCCGACCGGCAAGGACACCGGCTGGCGACATTGTCCCTGCACCAGGCAATCATCTAACAACAACCGAGAAGCAAACCGGCTCCCACTGACATCGTTCTATTAAAGGTTGAGTTCGCAGTATACTGGCAGAATAATCCCGGTGACTCATCCTGGGACCAGGCAGTCTACCCTAAGGTCCTGAAGAAGCTGACTGTGCCTTGGTTCAACTCATCACTGCAGAACGGGCGCAAGACCCTCCTCACCCCGTCTCACCATGGCATTCCCGCTCAGACTTGCAACAGCCTCTCTCCTGGTTTTGGTGTGTCTCTCCTGGTCGTCCAGCTCACCAACACGACGCTTTCGACGATTCTTTCATGATCCTGCCCCGGCGGACATCTGCACCCCATAGACAGGGGACATCCCTTAACTATCAACATGTGGTACACATATGCTTACTCCACTGCAAAATCTTTTAATGAATCAAATTGTTCTTTAATGCCACATACTACTAAACAACCTTCTCTCGCTGCTAAAGGGATGTTTCATTGTTGCGTGCTTTTGCTTCTTATTCTACTGATAAGATGATAATGTCCAATCTTTCCACACAACCCTTGCTTAATGTTGCGCCAGCCGTCTGCGACTATGACGCCGTTAGTACTTAAAAAAAAAAAAATTGTTAATTTATGTGTCGGACTCTTTCAAGTCCGAAAGGGGGATTGAAGTGTGTCTTCTGCCCAGATTTAGTCATAACTGTTTTAATTTCCTCATTTCCTCAGTAGAGCTTTGTTCTGCGGATATATCCTTGTGAGTGTTATCGCTATCTCTGCCAGGTGTAGTCATGACTGAATAACTTCCTCTATTCCTCAAATGATCTTTGTTCTGTGTCTGGATAGTGTACTTGAATGTTATCGTGCACGTCTGGTTAACTTCCTAACTGTTTACTGGAAACTTTGTGGTACCGCCCTTCAAGATAGTATAAGAATGTTGTAAGTCCTCTGTAACTTCGCACTTGTGAGATGCTACAGCCATTGTCTGTAACTCACTTGTGCCCGGAATATTCTGTAGAAATAAAAGCTTTGAAGGAACTGTTCATCGATCTCCAGCCTGTATTCAGATAACCAACATTCTCACTACCCGAAATTAAACGAACACGCGGAGGAAAAAGCTTATCCGAAAAAGCTTACCCTCTAACACGATCAATCAATAAAGCTTTGATAGAATTCTTTTCCTGTCTACCTTTTTCCAAACGACAAAAGTATGATGTGCTTTTCTCTCCTTCTTCCATCCATTTTGCCCATATCTCGTATAGACTCCTGGAGCTTTCCTTAGATATATGTCATTCAGTTGAGTTTGCAAAGAATGCAATTATGTCTACTTCAGACTGAGATGATTTATTACTAAAATTGTTTATCTCCTTAACAATATTAAGTTCAGATAATTTATTTTCCCTGCTAAGTTTTTTTACCAAAATATATGGCATGTTCCCTTATCTTGAATTTTAATAATTCCCATTTCAAACTGTAAAATGAAATTGAATCATCAGACATCACCTCAGCAATTATAGTTGCAATCTTGTCACAGTAGGATTTGGATTTGAGCAGACTATAGTTGAATTTCCAATACCCCTTATTTCTGCTACATTTCTCAGGAGATTTGAAAACTCATTTAATAACGGGTGTCAATTAGAGGTGCTGCTGACATTCAAAAACATAAACCATCAAATTTATTGAAATTAACCAGAAATCAATTTGGGATTTGACAATATTGTTGGATTTAAACCAAGAATATTATTTCTAATTTGGATACCTGTCACACCAAGGATCCACCAGATTGTAATCTCCACACAAATTTGACTAACCTGTCCAACCGCTCATCCATAAATAACCATGTTGAAATCCCCTCCTATAATTACAGTGGCAGTAGGATAAGAGAGTTTGAAATTCCCCAAAGCATCAGCGACATCAGAGATGAATTGTCTATTTTGATTTAAAGCTGCAATATAGAACTTTTTTCCCCCAAAATAGCTTTACAAAAAGCTTTTTATTTGACCATTTATGACTGAAATGCCTTCTAATTAGTAGATTAACGCCTTAGCTGTTCACAATGGGTACTCCTGCAAGCCTCTGGCCAATAGTTTTCAGACTGGATTAGGGTTAGAATTTCCTGCGCCCTTTTTGCGAATGTGACGTAATGTGCATGGTGTGTATGTGAAGAACGGTATGTGCAGTTTCATTTTTTTGTCAGCAGGTGGCAGTAGCGATTCGAAATGGAATATTCTACGTTCAGTAGCTTTAAGTCATTAAAACCATAAATGTTGATAAGAATAAAATATTGGCCATCCACTTTAATAATCCCAGCAATCCAACGACCAGATTTACTATTTCATATTGTAACTATTTTGCCTTGAGAATTGCAACACAGGATAGCTACACCAGCTGATTTAATGGAGCCATGATCCAAAAGTATTGTATCTCCCCATTGGTTTGTCCAAAATTTCTCATCATCTGACTGTTGTGACTAGCTGATATAATGGCGTTGAGTTGATGTTGTCGGTTTTGCAATGTTGATATGCGCATACAAAAGACTAATTCAGCGAGAACAGAATTAATTGCAGCGTCCACGCATTCGTCCACCGGTTTCGCCATGTTTGGTTGGATTTTTCCCATGGCTTTGGCGCTTCTTGTTTTCGTCATAGCTACATATCCCGCCACCAAATACAATGTTGCTCTGTGATTGGTCCGAACCACCAGTGGTTCATATCGGTGGAAATCTTCTTTTTTTTTTGCAGGTATATATTCTTTATTCTCTGTGAAAAATGACTAATATACAGTATACATCAATAAAAGCAAGATTTTTCAGTGGATGACATTTATTTATTTTTATTCAAATGAAGCAGTAAGACATACAAACTTGGCAACAATCAGCAATCAAAAATAAAATAAATAAATAAATAATAATTAGATTACATTAAATAAATGAAATCAGAACATATTCAACTTAACACAATAGGGAATTTCTTCAGCATATTATATATTATTTGTACTTTAGGTCTTTTAACCAATTTTAGAGACTTGATATATACATGCCAAATTCGTTTACAAAATTTTGAAAAAAGGGGTTAGAGTTTTTAAACTTTTTCTTGTCAATGAAAAATGTTGCCATACATATAATGAGATTTGCAGACATTTCCTCATTCTTGTTTTGAAAGGTATCGGTGGAAATCAATGTGAGCGGTACCAGGTGGATTCTCTGGAGTTTGTGAACTCACAAATACAGCGAGAATACATCTTGCGAGAGCAAGGTTAGCAGACTCATGGGCTGTGTCTGAATGTCCACCCTGTCGTATTTCATTCAGTCATGTGTGGGTTCAACAGATGGCAAAAAAATGGTCGGTTTCCACCAAGTTACTTTATTATCATTTTCGGCACATCCGTTTCCTTTACCATTCCGTCCTTCAAAATAAAAGCATTTGAACAAACTAGGGGGTGGGGACACTGGAACAATATCGATCGTTTATTTCTATAGGTTTCTAAATGTTTGCAGTAAAATGTTTAGATTTTGTTGATGTGGCGAAATGCATTTGAGAAAATAGGAGCCTAATTACCGCAAACAGGTGGTGGGTTAGAGTGGTAACTGGTAAGTAAAGTAAAGTAAGTGTAAAGTTTAGTAAATGAGGCAGTGTGATTCTGGTATCAAATACTTTCCCAAATACTAGAACAGGCACTGAGCAAAACTGTCCTGTGTCGAATTTAAAAACTTGAGATGAGATCATGGGCTGCTACGATAAGGCTATCAATGTGCTGTGCGCTGTTTCTACACCTAGATGTCAGTAATGCCTTGGGGCATTGAATTTAATGACGGCATGACGTTAATGTTAAAATAAATAAATAAAAAGAAAAAAGAAAAAGCAACAATGAAATTACTGTCCTCTCCTGTATTTGAAAAAAAGAAGCACCTTAACATTTTCTCGTAGAGCTTCTGCCACATGTTCAAAAACGAAGGTGCTGATTGGACAAAGACGAGATCTGTGTCTGAAATTGATTGCTATTTCTGAAAGACCATTATTGTCAATTGAATTTCAAAAGTTAAAATATAGAGTTGCATTTTTAGTGGGGATCAAATACAGTTAAAGAAGAAATTCAATAGATTTTTAAATTTTAGATTCAGTTTCAAGCTTTTTGGACTAAAGTTCCAAACAAAATGTGAAACGTGAATGCTGTAAATTGTCCTATTGTATTCTGGTCAGCCCTTTTTCTTTTCGGGTCTGAAAGGAAAATTGAAAAAACAAAACAAAAAAAAAACATTAAAAATTTTCAAATTCAGATTCAGATTCAGAAATCAAATAGCAGAATTCACATGATCCTTAATTAGTACACAATATGAGTCTGAGCCACGCTCCAGTCCGATAGATGGCGTTAATATAGTTGAACGATGGTTGCCACCCGCCATTCAACTCAAATAAGACGACGACGACGAAGAAGAAGACTGTTTGAACTTAGATCGAAAAGAAAACTGAAAAATGAGTGTGAGCAGTTTACTCGCGCGATCGTATTTTGTCCACAGAGGTGAGTAAATTATGTTGGAAGCATCATTACATCGTGTAGGATTTTGTGGCTTTCGACTGTAATTCTGGGAGGGAGTACTGATTTTGTTTTGTTTGACCTTAGCTTAGCATTCTTGAATCTTAAACGCTGGCTTGACGTCGCCCTAAATGTTTTAATGGTTACCACTATATGTTTGCAGTTGGGTCCAGGACTGTGTTTACAAGTTCGAAGCGCGACCCTTATTCCCCCAACTGGTTACGAGTGGGTCTTGCCTTTG